>NW_027445399.1:0-30302 GCF_048569485.1 Anomaloglossus baeobatrachus | reverse complement strand
GGTCCCCAGATAGGGGACGTATCAGATATTAAACTGATAAGAACAGATACTACACTTGATCTTAGCCAAAAGGCCGAGAAGCGATAACCAGAATTGGTTTGGGCCTCGAGTGGCACCCTGGCCTATGCCGGACACATCTTAGGGAGAGAGAGCGAGAGGGAGACAAACCCACGCCTACACAAGACATTTTGTCACCCAAGCCAACCCTTGAAAAGGCTGCTTTGCAGAGCCAAAACAAGAAGAATGGTGCGTTTTGCAGCCGCCGCCCACTGCAATGAATCTGAATAACTCCTCCTTTAGGGCGCAAGCAACTCCCCTCCCCCTTGCAGTCTTTCCAATTCACGATACAAAAAGACGGACAGGACAGGTTGCCTGACTTTCCGTCACTGCCACCCTTTGCCATCCTTACCCGTAGAAAGCCCTTTCATCATCCCCAAACCCTAATCTTTTCCCTTTCCTTCCCAGCCCCCAAACCCTGCCCTCTGTACCTTTCTCACCACCCGCTTCCCTTCTCCTGTCATCCCCCTACCACCCGGGAAAAAAAGAGATTGCCCCCTCCTTCCACTAGCCCACCCTCCCACCCAAAGAACAACTTCTTCTGCGCAGCTTGTTTTCTAGGCAGCAGCGCTATTGTGATGTCATCGGGGGGCATTGTGACAAGCCGCCAGTGTTCCGTCTCTTCATGTTGTGCACAGTTCAAACGGAAAATACATCAACAGGCAGACTACAGAAAAGCTTACTATCAAAGGTTAGAGGGGGGCTTTCTCAGAGGGCTTTTTACAGTTTTTCTATTCCCAATTAGCCGTTTAAGTGTACTTATTGAAAGTAGTAATTCTTTCATAGGCCGCCCTTTCTTAGTATTTGACGTTCCTTATATTGCGGTATGAGGCTTCGCAGTAGGTTGCAAACATTCATCACCCATGACTGTCCCCAATTGAGCTCAGAAGCTCAATGTCTATCATGACCTCTCTTTTAGAATGTCCAAGAGCAAGCAAACTATTCCTCCAGGAGAGGGCGCCAACAGACTACTAAAGAGATCATCATTACTCAAAGAAAACCCCAAAAACCAATGCATGATAGGAATAAACAGGTAACTTTCTTTGGAGTGGAAGCGGAGAGATCGCACCAGATGCCAATTCTAGATGTTATCACACCTGTGGTCACTGCAGCAGCAGGTGAATCCACTTTGTCCAAAAGGGATCTATTCCATTCAATTGCAAATGATCTAGATAAGACAGAGAACTGCAGCACGGGGACATAGCCGAGTTGGTCAGGTTGAGTGGTGATGAGTTTGCTATTTGGATGAATAAAGAAAGTCAAAAGTGTGAAAGATAAAAAACAAAAGGAGGAAGTGTGAAAAGTGAATGGGCCAAATTGAGGTGCATATGAAGACGTATGCTTTCTTCCAATTCATTAAATCGGGCTAATATGAATCAGGTGAATTGAGTTCTGCTTTTGGAAACTGGGTTAAGAAGGGGTGCACCGTTCCTGGAGGTACTGCAATACCAGGTCAATGCGTGGAGTGGACAGAGCAAGCTCTTTTTCCATCTCCCTGTTCTAAAAATCCATTTAATATATGGTCCCCAGATAGGGGACGTATCAGATATTAAACTGATAAGAACAGATACTACACTTGATCTTAGCCAAAAGGCCGAGAAGCGATAACCAGAATTGGTTTGGGCCTCGAGTGGCACCCTGGCCTATGCCGGACACATCTTAGGGAGAGAGAGCGAGAGGGAGACAAACCCACGCCTACACAAGACATTTTGTCACCCAAGCCAACCCTTGAAAAGGCTGCTTTGCAGAGCCAAAACAAGAAGAATGGTGCGTTTTGCAGCCGCCGCCCACTGCAATGAATCTGAATAACTCCTCCTTTAGGGCGCAAGCAACTCCCCTCCCCCTTGCAGTCTTTCCAATTCACGATACAAAAAGACGGACAGGACAGGTTGCCTGACTTTCCGTCACTGCCACCCTTTGCCATCCTTACCCGTAGAAAGCCCTTTCATCATCCCCAAACCCTAATCTTTTCCCTTTCCTTCCCAGCCCCCAAACCCTGCCCTCTGTACCTTTCTCACCACCCGCTTCCCTTCTCCTGTCATCCCCCTACCACCCGGGAAAAAAAGAGATTGCCCCCTCCTTCCACTAGCCCACCCTCCCACCCAAAGAACAACTTCTTCTGCGCAGCTTGTTTTCTAGGCAGCAGCGCTATTGTGATGTCATCGGGGGGCATTGTGACAAGCCGCCAGTGTTCCGTCTCTTCATGTTGTGCACAGTTCAAACGGAAAATACATCAACAGGCAGACTACAGAAAAGCTTACTATCAAAGGTTAGAGGGGGGCTTTCTCAGAGGGCTTTTTACAGTTTTTCTATTCCCAATTAGCCGTTTAAGTGTACTTATTGAAAGTAGTAATTCTTTCATAGGCCGCCCTTTCTTAGTATTTGACGTTCCTTATATTGCGGTATGAGGCTTCGCAGTAGGTTGCAAACATTCATCACCCATGACTGTCCCCAATTGAGCTCAGAAGCTCAATGTCTATCATGACCTCTCTTTTAGAATGTCCAAGAGCAAGCAAACTATTCCTCCAGGAGAGGGCGCCAACAGACTACTAAAGAGATCATCATTACTCAAAGAAAACCCCAAAAACCAATGCATGATAGGAATAAACAGGTAACTTTCTTTGGAGTGGAAGCGGAGAGATCGCACCAGATGCCAATTCTAGATGTTATCACACCTGTGGTCACTGCAGCAGCAGGTGAATCCACTTTGTCCAAAAGGGATCTATTCCATTCAATTGCAAATGATCTAGATAAGACAGAGAACTGCAGCACGGGGACATAGCCGAGTTGGTCAGGTTGAGTGGTGATGAGTTTGCTATTTGGATGAATAAAGAAAGTCAAAAGTGTGAAAGATAAAAAACAAAAGGAGGAAGTGTGAAAAGTGAATGGGCCAAATTGAGGTGCATATGAAGACGTATGCTTTCTTCCAATTCATTAAATCGGGCTAATATGAATCAGGTGAATTGAGTTCTGCTTTTGGAAACTGGGTTAAGAAGGGGTGCACCGTTCCTGGAGGTACTGCAATACCAGGTCAATGCGTGGAGTGGACAGAGCAAGCTCTTTTTCCATCTCCCTGTTCTAAAAATCCATTTAATATATGGTCCCCAGATAGGGGACGTATCAGATATTAAACTGATAAGAACAGATTTTTTTGATTTAACAGCATCTTTATTATCATGCACTACTCACAAAAAGGTAACAAACCGTGTACAGTGCCGCAGCCCCGTACACACAGAACTATACAATCCTTCTTACATAGCCATAGAGTACGACGCACTAAACTATACATCACACTCCTATGCTTATCCATAACACTCAAGCTGAAAGAAAAAGTTAGACAATAAATAACGACGAACCGGCGATTGGGGGATGGGGGTAGGGGAAAAGGGGGATAGGGTGGGGAAATCACAGGCCCGAAGCTTTATTGAAAGACGCACATAACGGGAAAAGGAGGGAGGGGGCATGGAAGAGGTCTAAACCTCCTCCTCGGCGCTGTCGTCCGGACTGTCCATGATGGAATAGTCTCTGAGCAGGCTGTGGATCAGCCTGCGGCAATCCTGGATAGACATCCTCTCCCTCTTTAAGATGAGCCGGTTCCTGGCGACCCAAATAGCGTCCTTAAAGCAGTTCATAAGGCGCCAAGCCTCCTGGATGGCTCCAACGGTGTGAGTCCCAGGGAAGAGTCCATAAAGTACGGAATGGTACGATAGGCTCCCTCTGGGGACGGAGTTCCTCAGGTCATCCTCCAGGGCAACCAACAGGCGCTGTGCGAAAAGGCAGTCCCAAAAGGCGTGCAGCGATGTTTCCTCCACGAAGGGGCACCTTGGGCAGTACCGGGTTTTGCACAGGTTCCGGGCGTGCATGAATGACCGGACGGGCAGTCCGCCCTGTATCGCCATCCATGACAAGTCCTTGTGCCCGTTGGTCAATCCAGCCGATGACACGTTTGTCCAAACAGTCTCCAGTGTGTCGTGATGAAGTCCTGGAATGTTCTCCATTTCGTCCTTGGCTCTGATGAGTTTGTGGATAGTCTTTGGCTTCCACAAATCAGGCTTGAGTCCCTCCAGTTGGTGTTCCCTCACAAACCGAACCACGTCTCCGTAGAACCATGGCGCCGTCCAGTTGTAGGGGAAGGAGCTGTCCCACTTGTCCCAGCCTAACCGTCTCCAAAGGGGGAGCAGGAAGAAGCGAGACATGGACCCACCCGCGGAACCTCTCTTGACTCGCAGAGTTCGGCGAACGCAGTCACATACGAAGGAGGATCGCAGGAGGGTGGGGATATCGGGTACGCCCTTCCCACCCTTGCGAGGATCCTTGTACATGATGCTCCGCTTTACTCTGTCCATCTTGGATCCCCAGACAAAACGAAACACCGTCCTGGTAATGGCCCTGCACACGGTGGCAAGGGGGGGCCAGGCCTGGGCCGTGTACTGCAGCACGGGCAGTACCTCGTTACGCAGGACCAGTGCTTTGCCCTCACAGGTGAGGCGTCTGAGGCTCCACAGACCGATCCGTTGGGTGATCTTGGTCAAGCGTTCCTCCCAGGACTTGAGGGCTGCTCCTTCCTTCCCGAACCAGACTCCAAGAACCTTGATGAAATCCGGCTGGATGCTGAAAGGGAAGGGGGCGGAAGAGGCCGGCTGCCAGTCCCCGAAGAGCATGGCTTCCGACTTCCCGCAGTTGACTTTGGCTCCCGAAGCCCGTCCGAAGGTCTCACAGGTCTGGACGAGGGTGTCGACTGAGCGCCGGTCCGCGCAGAAGACGGTCACGTCGTCCATGTAGAGCGAGCACTTGACCTCGAAGCGTTCTGGTCCTGGTGCGGTGATCCCTCTGATCTCTCCATTCCGCCGGATAGCCTCTGCAAAGAGTTCTATAACACAAACAAAAAGAAGAGGTGACAGAGGACAGCCTTGTCTGACCCCTGAGAGGACCGGGAAGGGGTCAGTCTTCCAGCCGTTCACCAACACCGAGCTGTGAATATCAAAATACATTAGTTGGACATACAAGCAAAACATGTTACCCAAACCTAACCTGTGCAGAGCTTTGCCCAGGAACTCATGGGAAACACGGTCGAAGGCCTTTTCCTGATCCAACGAGATCAGGGCTGCGTGCACCCGGCGGGCTTTGATGTACTCGACCGTGTCCCGCATGAGAGCCAGGCTGTCTGCGATGCGACGTCCGGGGATGCCGCAGGTCTGATCCGGGTGGATGATCCGTCCGATAACAGTCTTCAATCTCGTTGCCATCGTCTTGGCCAGGATCTTGTAGTCGACGTTCAGAAGGGTGATGGGACGCCAATTCTTCAGGTCGCACCTCTCTCCTTTACGCTTGTACAGGATCGTGACCATTCCTTCCCTCAGAGATGGAGGCATTCTGCCCTCCACCACCATCTCCTCATACAGCCCTAACAGGTCCGGACAGATTAGGTCTCCCAGCGCTACATAGAGCTCTGCTGGGAGGCCGTCACTGCCCGGTGTCCTGCCAGAACTAAAGGATTTGGCGGCCGAGAGCAGCTCGTCCACCGTCAGAGGAACATCCATGGCCGCCGCGTCTGCAGGGTCAAGATGGTTAGTGATACCTGACAGGAACTTATCGGCGGCCTCGGGGTCAGTAGTCTTGCGGGCGTAGAGTTCGCTGTAGAAGTCGCTGACGACCTTCATCACGTTCTCTTTCCCGCGTCGCATGTTTCCACTCTCGTCTCGTAGTTCATTCATGGGCGTGTGACCGGCGTGGAGTTTCCTGAAAAAGAACGAGTTACATTTCTCACCCTTCTCCAGGTTCTCCACTTTGGAACGGAAGACAATTCGCTCGGACTCCTCCTCGAAGTGCCTTTTCAGGCTCCTCTTAGTCTCCTCCAGCTCCTCTCTCACGTCCCAGCCGCATCGAAGAAGGTCCTGCAGGGAACGCAGCTCACGCTGGAGTCTCCTGAAGTCCCTCCTCTTCAGACACGCCTGTTGTTGACTCTTTGCCTGAAAGAAGAAACGGAACTCGAGTTTAACGTATTCCCACCAGTCAGAAACAGACTGGAAGCCCGCCTTGTAGGCCCGCCACGTGGAGTAGGCAGCTCTAAGCTCCTCCAGAATCTCACCCTTTTCCAGCAGAGAGCAGTTCAGCTTCCAGGAGCCCGGGCCAATGGGGAAGCCATGGCCCAGCACACCTTGAAAGTGAATGGCTCTGTGGTCAGAGAAGAAGCAGGGGACCATCGAGTGCCCACTCCGCCCAACCGCCCGAGAGGTAAACACAAAGTCAATCCTGGAACGCAGCGAGCCATCGGATCGGCACCATGAATAGTTCACGGATCCGTGTCCGATGGAGCCAACAACGTCCACAAGAGAGGCTTCGGTCACCATCTCAATGAGCAGTTTGGATGTGACGTCCAACTTGGCAGCCGTTCCAGAACTGCGTCCATCCTCCTCAATCGGGCAGTTGAAATCCCCGGCCATCACTACCGTCCTGGCGGTAGCGAGCTGAGGGCGCAGGGCTTGGAGGAGCTCCAGTCGATCGCTCTTCACAGGAGAAGCATACACATTGATGAACCTGACAGGTTCTCCCGCCCAGGTGCCATCCACGAGCAGTAACCTGCCGCAGACGATTTCCTGAACAGAGTCCAATGTGAAGGCGCTTCCCCTGATCAGCACGGCGACCCCCGCGGACCTACAGTCGCCCCCGCCAGACCAGTAGGATGGGCCATGGGTCCACTCCCTGGCCAGATGGTTGAAGGACCTAGAGGAGGGAAGGGAGCATTCCTGCAGGAAAAATACATCACTAGACTGAGTGTTAAGGAACGCAAAAATTGTCTGACGTCGGAACTTGTCTCTGATGCTCCTAACATTAATGGAAAAGATGTTAATGTTAGCAGTCATTGGAGGAAAGAGAAAGTTAGAGCAGGCGGTGTGCCTTAGTTACCACTCCGGTCGGGCGGTTCTTCCTCTTTGGCACCTGCTGGTAAGGGTATCTCCAGCAGACCCTCTTCTGCTAGCTGATCAAGCAGGGATGGTGCCTCAGTGGCTTCCGACTCCTCCATTTCTTCTTCGGCCACAAGGGACTCCACCATCTGCTCCAACACGTCCGGTTCTGGGAGGAGGCCATCCTCCTCTTCCTGGGGTGGGTTAAGGTCCACAATGAACAGCTTGGAAGGTTCTGCGACAGGACTATCTTCCACCTTCCTTTTCCTTTGGCCTGTACCTGAGGAGACAAGAGCTGGAAAATCCTCCTCGGTGAAAAGTGCAAGAGTGCTGAGGCCCTCTGCTCTCATGGTCTGGGGAGGGAGAGTGGGCTTTGGGGGGGGGGTGAGGGGACCAACTGAGGAGTAGGGAAATGAGGTGGAGGTAGTGGAATCCTCAGTAGGGTTGGCCGGGGGGGGAGGGGTTTGGACAGGGGTGACAGGGGGGGGGACCAGGGAGGGGGCAACATTTTTCTTACCCTTCTTTTTCCTGGACTCCGTGGCTGCTGGGGCATCGGCTGGAGCCACGGTCGCCGGGTTCTTGGCCGCCTTGTCCTTGGCCTCTGTGGCCTTGGTCGTAGCTGCCTTGGTCGACGAAGCTGTGACTACCCGATACTGGGTCGCCGCGGCAACCCTTGCCCAGGATTTCTCCCGCTGTGGGCAGTCCTTGTAAAGGTGGTCCGCCTGTCCACATAGGTTGCAAGTCTTCTTCTTTGGGCAGTCCTTGGAGCTGTGTCCCGTCACCCGGCAAACCCTGCAGGCGTCCTCCTTGCAGGTCTTCATCGAATGCCCTTTCCCGCCACATTTCCTGCAGTTGTGTGGCATGTCCGGGTAGTAGATGAGACCAAAGGAGTTTCCCAGAGAGAATGTCGGGGGCAGGTGCTGGAGACCATCCTCGGATGCTGGTTCCCTGTAGAGTCGAACGGTTACTGACCACTTACCCGTCCAGAATCCGTTGCCGTTAAGGATGTGGGATGGCTCCCTCACCACTGTGCAGAGACGTCCCAGGAACGTGGAGATGTCTCTTCCTGGGGTGTGCGGGTTCCGCATGGAGACCGTGATCCTCTTCTCATCCCTCTGTATAGGACAGGATCCTAAAAAAGAATGAAAAGGGGAGTCCGGCATCGCTGCGTTCATCGCCTCCCAGTATCTCCTGCAGGCATTCACCGTGGCAAAGGTTACCAGAAAAATGCCAGTCATGAAGGTCTGGACACTCAGGGTTTCCGCCCTGGAGAAGCCCTGATCCAGAATCATCTTCTTGCAGAACACGTCGCTGGACATGTCCGGCAACCTACCATCCACCGCCTTTAGCTTCAGGGCGACCGTCTGCCGCATCCAAGGCTCCAGGGTTGGAGCCTTTTCAGGCGGCGTCCGGGCTCCCTCCGGCTGGCCGGCGTCGGAGGTAGGGGCCTCTTGGGCCGAAGAAGCCTCTGGATGAGCCTTCCTGGAGGTCCCTGGGTCCTGAGCCTTCCTGGCTGCCTTCTCTGGCTTGCTTGCCATGGCTGGTTCCTGCTTGAGTTCCCGGAGCTGGATCTTGGATTCTTCTCCGGGTGTCTTCTCCCGCTGTGTTCCTCCTCGAAGTTCCTCTGGTCTCCCCAAGTCTTCTCCGAGCCTTCGTCTTCTTGCTTCTTTCTGCCAAGCTCTTCTTCCGTCCAATCTCCCTCTTTCGGTCTCGGCTGGGCTTCGGAGCTTGTCTCCCTGATCGTATCTCGTCAAGTGTAGCTAGCTCAGTTTGTTCTGATAAGAACAGATACTACACTTGATCTTAGCCAAAAGGCCGAGAAGCGATAACCAGAATTGGTTTGGGCCTCGAGTGGCACCCTGGCCTATGCCGGACACATCTTAGGGAGAGAGAGCGAGAGGGAGACAAACCCACGCCTACACAAGACATTTTGTCACCCAAGCCAACCCTTGAAAAGGCTGCTTTGCAGAGCCAAAACAAGAAGAATGGTGCGTTTTGCAGCCGCCGCCCACTGCAATGAATCTGAATAACTCCTCCTTTAGGGCGCAAGCAACTCCCCTCCCCCTTGCAGTCTTTCCAATTCACGATACAAAAAGACGGACAGGACAGGTTGCCTGACTTTCCGTCACTGCCACCCTTTGCCATCCTTACCCGTAGAAAGCCCTTTCATCATCCCCAAACCCTAATCTTTTCCCTTTCCTTCCCAGCCCCCAAACCCTGCCCTCTGTACCTTTCTCACCACCCGCTTCCCTTCTCCTGTCATCCCCCTACCACCCGGGAAAAAAAGAGATTGCCCCCTCCTTCCACTAGCCCACCCTCCCACCCAAAGAACAACTTCTTCTGCGCAGCTTGTTTTCTAGGCAGCAGCGCTATTGTGATGTCATCGGGGGGCATTGTGACAAGCCGCCAGTGTTCCGTCTCTTCATGTTGTGCACAGTTCAAACGGAAAATACATCAACAGGCAGACTACAGAAAAGCTTACTATCAAAGGTTAGAGGGGGGCTTTCTCAGAGGGCTTTTTACAGTTTTTCTATTCCCAATTAGCCGTTTAAGTGTACTTATTGAAAGTAGTAATTCTTTCATAGGCCGCCCTTTCTTAGTATTTGACGTTCCTTATATTGCGGTATGAGGCTTCGCAGTAGGTTGCAAACATTCATCACCCATGACTGTCCCCAATTGAGCTCAGAAGCTCAATGTCTATCATGACCTCTCTTTTAGAATGTCCAAGAGCAAGCAAACTATTCCTCCAGGAGAGGGCGCCAACAGACTACTAAAGAGATCATCATTACTCAAAGAAAACCCCAAAAACCAATGCATGATAGGAATAAACAGGTAACTTTCTTTGGAGTGGAAGCGGAGAGATCGCACCAGATGCCAATTCTAGATGTTATCACACCTGTGGTCACTGCAGCAGCAGGTGAATCCACTTTGTCCAAAAGGGATCTATTCCATTCAATTGCAAATGATCTAGATAAGACAGAGAACTGCAGCACGGGGACATAGCCGAGTTGGTCAGGTTGAGTGGTGATGAGTTTGCTATTTGGATGAATAAAGAAAGTCAAAAGTGTGAAAGATAAAAAACAAAAGGAGGAAGTGTGAAAAGTGAATGGGCCAAATTGAGGTGCATATGAAGACGTATGCTTTCTTCCAATTCATTAAATCGGGCTAATATGAATCAGGTGAATTGAGTTCTGCTTTTGGAAACTGGGTTAAGAAGGGGTGCACCGTTCCTGGAGGTACTGCAATACTAGGTCAATGCGTGGAGTGGACAGAGCAAGCTCTTTTTCCATCTCCCTGTTCTAAAAATCCATTTAATATATGGTCCCCAGATAGGGGACGTATCAGATATTAAACTGATAAGAACAGATACTACACTTGATCTTAGCCAAAAGGCCGAGAAGCGATAACCAGAATTGGTTTGGGCCTCGAGTGGCACCCTGGCCTATGCCGGACACATCTTAGGGAGAGAGAGCGAGAGGGAGACAAACCCACGCCTACACAAGACATTTTGTCACCCAAGCCAACCCTTGAAAAGGCTGCTTTGCAGAGCCAAAACAAGAAGAATGGTGCGTTTTGCAGCCGCCGCCCACTGCAATGAATCTGAATAACTCCTCCTTTAGGGCGCAAGCAACTCCCCTCCCCCTTGCAGTCTTTCCAATTCACGATACAAAAAGACGGACAGGACAGGTTGCCTGACTTTCCGTCACTGCCACCCTTTGCCATCCTTACCCGTAGAAAGCCCTTTCATCATCCCCAAACCCTAATCTTTTCCCTTTCCTTCCCAGCCCCCAAACCCTGCCCTCTGTACCTTTCTCACCACCCGCTTCCCTTCTCCTGTCATCCCCCTACCACCCGGGAAAAAAAGAGATTGCCCCCTCCTTCCACTAGCCCACCCTCCCACCCAAAGAACAACTTCTTCTGCGCAGCTTGTTTTCTAGGCAGCAGCGCTATTGTGATGTCATCGGGGGGCATTGTGACAAGCCGCCAGTGTTCCGTCTCTTCATGTTGTGCACAGTTCAAACGGAAAATACATCAACAGGCAGACTACAGAAAAGCTTACTATCAAAGGTTAGAGGGGGGCTTTCTCAGAGGGCTTTTTACAGTTTTTCTATTCCCAATTAGCCGTTTAAGTGTACTTATTGAAAGTAGTAATTCTTTCATAGGCCGCCCTTTCTTAGTATTTGACGTTCCTTATATTGCGGTATGAGGCTTCGCAGTAGGTTGCAAACATTCATCACCCATGACTGTCCCCAATTGAGCTCAGAAGCTCAATGTCTATCATGACCTCTCTTTTAGAATGTCCAAGAGCAAGCAAACTATTCCTCCAGGAGAGGGC
Organism: Anomaloglossus baeobatrachus; assembly: GCF_048569485.1. Classification (NCBI taxonomy): domain Eukaryota; kingdom Metazoa; phylum Chordata; class Amphibia; order Anura; family Aromobatidae; genus Anomaloglossus; species Anomaloglossus baeobatrachus. Next base: position 19,004 of record NW_027445399.1, on the reverse strand, counting down.
GCCAACAGACTACTAAAGAGATCATCATTACTCAAAGAAAACCCCAAAAACCAATGCATGATAGGAATAAACAGGTAACTTTCTTTGGAGTGGAAGCGGAGAGATCGCACCAGATGCCAATTCTAGATGTTATCACACCTGTGGTCACTGCAGCAGCAGGTGAATCCACTTTGTCCAAAAGGGATCTATTCCATTCAATTGCAAATGATCTAGATAAGACAGAGAACTGCAGCACGGGGACATAGCCGAGTTGGTCAGGTTGAGTGGTGATGAGTTTGCTATTTGGATGAATAAAGAAAGTCAAAAGTGTGAAAGATAAAAAACAAAAGGAGGAAGTGTGAAAAGTGAATGGGCCAAATTGAGGTGCATATGAAGACGTATGCTTTCTTCCAATTCATTAAATCGGGCTAATATGAATCAGGTGAATTGAGTTCTGCTTTTGGAAACTGGGTTAAGAAGGGGTGCACCGTTCCTGGAGGTACTGCAATACCAGGTCAATGCGTGGAGTGGACAGAGCAAGCTCTTTTTCCATCTCCCTGTTCTAAAAATCCATTTAATATATGGTCCCCAGATAGGGGACGTATCAGATATTAAACTGATAAGAACAGATACTACACTTGATCTTAGCCAAAAGGCCGAGAAGCGATAACCAGAATTGGTTTGGGCCTCGAGTGGCACCCTGGCCTATGCCGGACACATCTTAGGGAGAGAGAGCGAGAGGGAGACAAACCCACGCCTACACAAGACATTTTGTCACCCAAGCCAACCCTTGAAAAGGCTGCTTTGCAGAGCCAAAACAAGAAGAATGGTGCGTTTTGCAGCCGCCGCCCACTGCAATGAATCTGAATAACTCCTCCTTTAGGGCGCAAGCAACTCCCCTCCCCCTTGCAGTCTTTCCAATTCACGATACAAAAAGACGGACAGGACAGGTTGCCTGACTTTCCGTCACTGCCACCCTTTGCCATCCTTACCCGTAGAAAGCCCTTTCATCATCCCCAAACCCTAATCTTTTCCCTTTCCTTCCCAGCCCCCAAACCCTGCCCTCTGTACCTTTCTCACCACCCGCTTCCCTTCTCCTGTCATCCCCCTACCACCCGGGAAAAAAAGAGATTGCCCCCTCCTTCCACTAGCCCACCCTCCCACCCAAAGAACAACTTCTTCTGCGCAGCTTGTTTTCTAGGCAGCAGCGCTATTGTGATGTCATCGGGGGGCATTGTGACAAGCCGCCAGTGTTCCGTCTCTTCATGTTGTGCACAGTTCAAACGGAAAATACATCAACAGGCAGACTACAGAAAAGCTTACTATCAAAGGTTAGAGGGGGGCTTTCTCAGAGGGCTTTTTACAGTTTTTCTATTCCCAATTAGCCGTTTAAGTGTACTTATTGAAAGTAGTAATTCTTTCATAGGCCGCCCTTTCTTAGTATTTGACGTTCCTTATATTGCGGTATGAGGCTTCGCAGTAGGTTGCAAACATTCATCACCCATGACTGTCCCCAATTGAGCTCAGAAGCTCAATGTCTATCATGACCTCTCTTTTAGAATGTCCAAGAGCAAGCAAACTATTCCTCCAGGAGAGGGCGCCAACAGACTACTAAAGAGATCATCATTACTCAAAGAAAACCCCAAAAACCAATGCATGATAGGAATAAACAGGTAACTTTCTTTGGAGTGGAAGCGGAGAGATCGCACCAGATGCCAATTCTAGATGTTATCACACCTGTGGTCACTGCAGCAGCAGGTGAATCCACTTTGTCCAAAAGGGATCTATTCCATTCAATTGCAAATGATCTAGATAAGACAGAGAACTGCAGCACGGGGACATAGCCGAGTTGGTCAGGTTGAGTGGTGATGAGTTTGCTATTTGGATGAATAAAGAAAGTCAAAAGTGTGAAAGATAAAAAACAAAAGGAGGAAGTGTGAAAAGTGAATGGGCCAAATTGAGGTGCATATGAAGACGTATGCTTTCTTCCAATTCATTAAATCGGGCTAATATGAATCAGGTGAATTGAGTTCTGCTTTTGGAAACTGGGTTAAGAAGGGGTGCACCGTTCCTGGAGGTACTGCAATACCAGGTCAATGCGTGGAGTGGACAGAGCAAGCTCTTTTTCCATCTCCCTGTTCTAAAAATCCATTTAATATATGGTCCCCAGATAGGGGACGTATCAGATATTAAACTGATAAGAACAGATACTACACTTGATCTTAGCCAAAAGGCCGAGAAGCGATAACCAGAATTGGTTTGGGCCTCGAGTGGCACCCTGGCCTATGCCGGACACATCTTAGGGAGAGAGAGCGAGAGGGAGACAAACCCACGCCTACACAAGACATTTTGTCACCCAAGCCAACCCTTGAAAAGGCTGCTTTGCAGAGCCAAAACAAGAAGAATGGTGCGTTTTGCAGCCGCCGCCCACTGCAATGAATCTGAATAACTCCTCCTTTAGGGCGCAAGCAACTCCCCTCCCCCTTGCAGTCTTTCCAATTCACGATACAAAAAGACGGACAGGACAGGTTGCCTGACTTTCCGTCACTGCCACCCTTTGCCATCCTTACCCGTAGAAAGCCCTTTCATCATCCCCAAACCCTAATCTTTTCCCTTTCCTTCCCAGCCCCCAAACCCTGCCCTCTGTACCTTTCTCACCACCCGCTTCCCTTCTCCTGTCATCCCCCTACCACCCGGGAAAAAAAGAGATTGCCCCCTCCTTCCACTAGCCCACCCTCCCACCCAAAGAACAACTTCTTCTGCGCAGCTTGTTTTCTAGGCAGCAGCGCTATTGTGATGTCATCGGGGGGCATTGTGACAAGCCGCCAGTGTTCCGTCTCTTCATGTTGTGCACAGTTCAAACGGAAAATACATCAACAGGCAGACTACAGAAAAGCTTACTATCAAAGGTTAGAGGGGGGCTTTCTCAGAGGGCTTTTTACAGTTTTTCTATTCCCAATTAGCCGTTTAAGTGTACTTATTGAAAGTAGTAATTCTTTCATAGGCCGCCCTTTCTTAGTATTTGACGTTCCTTATATTGCGGTATGAGGCTTCGCAGTAGGTTGCAAACATTCATCACCCATGACTGTCCCCAATTGAGCTCAGAAGCTCAATGTCTATCATGACCTCTCTTTTAGAATGTCCAAGAGCAAGCAAACTATTCCTCCAGGAGAGGGCGCCAACAGACTACTAAAGAGATCATCATTACTCAAAGAAAACCCCAAAAACCAATGCATGATAGGAATAAACAGGTAACTTTCTTTGGAGTGGAAGCGGAGAGATCGCACCAGATGCCAATTCTAGATGTTATCACACCTGTGGTCACTGCAGCAGCAGGTGAATCCACTTTGTCCAAAAGGGATCTATTCCATTCAATTGCAAATGATCTAGATAAGACAGAGAACTGCAGCACGGGGACATAGCCGAGTTGGTCAGGTTGAGTGGTGATGAGTTTGCTATTTGGATGAATAAAGAAAGTCAAAAGTGTGAAAGATAAAAAACAAAAGGAGGAAGTGTGAAAAGTGAATGGGCCAAATTGAGGTGCATATGAAGACGTATGCTTTCTTCCAATTCATTAAATCGGGCTAATATGAATCAGGTGAATTGAGTTCTGCTTTTGGAAACTGGGTTAAGAAGGGGTGCACCGTTCCTGGAGGTACTGCAATACCAGGTCAATGCGTGGAGTGGACAGAGCAAGCTCTTTTTCCATCTCCCTGTTCTAAAAATCCATTTAATATATGGTCCCCAGATAGGGGACGTATCAGATATTAAACTGATAAGAACAGATACTACACTTGATCTTAGCCAAAAGGCCGAGAAGCGATAACCAGAATTGGTTTGGGCCTCGAGTGGCACCCTGGCCTATGCCGGACACATCTTAGGGAGAGAGAGCGAGAGGGAGACAAACCCACGCCTACACAAGACATTTTGTCACCCAAGCCAACCCTTGAAAAGGCTGCTTTGCAGAGCCAAAACAAGAAGAATGGTGCGTTTTGCAGCCGCCGCCCACTGCAATGAATCTGAATAACTCCTCCTTTAGGGCGCAAGCAACTCCCCTCCCCCTTGCAGTCTTTCCAATTCACGATACAAAAAGACGGACAGGACAGGTTGCCTGACTTTCCGTCACTGCCACCCTTTGCCATCCTTACCCGTAGAAAGCCCTTTCATCATCCCCAAACCCTAATCTTTTCCCTTTCCTTCCCAGCCCCCAAACCCTGCCCTCTGTACCTTTCTCACCACCCGCTTCCCTTCTCCTGTCATCCCCCTACCACCCGGGAAAAAAAGAGATTGCCCCCTCCTTCCACTAGCCCACCCTCCCACCCAAAGAACAACTTCTTCTGCGCAGCTTGTTTTCTAGGCAGCAGCGCTATTGTGATGTCATCGGGGGGCATTGTGACAAGCCGCCAGTGTTCCGTCTCTTCATGTTGTGCACAGTTCAAACGGAAAATACATCAACAGGCAGACTACAGAAAAGCTTACTATCAAAGGTTAGAGGGGGGCTTTCTCAGAGGGCTTTTTACAGTTTTTCTATTCCCAATTAGCCGTTTAAGTGTACTTATTGAAAGTAGTAATTCTTTCATAGGCCGCCCTTTCTTAGTATTTGACGTTCCTTATATTGCGGTATGAGGCTTCGCAGTAGGTTGCAAACATTCATCACCCATGACTGTCCCCAATTGAGCTCAGAAGCTCAATGTCTATCATGACCTCTCTTTTAGAATGTCCAAGAGCAAGCAAACTATTCCTCCAGGAGAGGGCGCCAACAGACTACTAAAGAGATCATCATTACTCAAAGAAAACCCCAAAAACCAATGCATGATAGGAATAAACAGGTAACTTTCTTTGGAGTGGAAGCGGAGAGATCGCACCAGATGCCAATTCTAGATGTTATCACACCTGTGGTCACTGCAGCAGCAGGTGAATCCACTTTGTCCAAAAGGGATCTATTCCATTCAATTGCAAATGATCTAGATAAGACAGAGAACTGCAGCACGGGGACATAGCCGAGTTGGTCAGGTTGAGTGGTGATGAGTTTGCTATTTGGATGAATAAAGAAAGTCAAAAGTGTGAAAGATAAAAAACAAAAGGAGGAAGTGTGAAAAGTGAATGGGCCAAATTGAGGTGCATATGAAGACGTATGCTTTCTTCCAATTCATTAAATCGGGCTAATATGAATCAGGTGAATTGAGTTCTGCTTTTGGAAACTGGGTTAAGAAGGGGTGCACCGTTCCTGGAGGTACTGCAATACCAGGTCAATGCGTGGAGTGGACAGAGCAAGCTCTTTTTCCATCTCCCTGTTCTAAAAATCCATTTAATATATGGTCCCCAGATAGGGGACGTATCAGATATTAAACTGATAAGAACAGATACTACACTTGATCTTAGCCAAAAGGCCGAGAAGCGATAACCAGAATTGGTTTGGGCCTCGAGTGGCACCCTGGCCTATGCCGGACACATCTTAGGGAGAGAGAGCGAGAGGGAGACAAACCCACGCCTACACAAGACATTTTGTCACCCAAGCCAACCCTTGAAAAGGCTGCTTTGCAGAGCCAAAACAAGAAGAATGGTGCGTTTTGCAGCCGCCGCCCACTGCAATGAATCTGAATAACTCCTCCTTTAGGGCGCAAGCAACTCCCCTCCCCCTTGCAGTCTTTCCAATTCACGATACAAAAAGACGGACAGGACAGGTTGCCTGACTTTCCGTCACTGCCACCCTTTGCCATCCTTACCCGTAGAAAGCCCTTTCATCATCCCCAAACCCTAATCTTTTCCCTTTCCTTCCCAGCCCCCAAACCCTGCCCTCTGTACCTTTCTCACCACCCGCTTCCCTTCTCCTGTCATCCCCCTACCACCCGGGAAAAAAAGAGATTGCCCCCTCCTTCCACTAGCCCACCCTCCCACCCAAAGAACAACTTCTTCTGCGCAGCTTGTTTTCTAGGCAGCAGCGCTATTGTGATGTCATCGGGGGGCATTGTGACAAGCCGCCAGTGTTCCGTCTCTTCATGTTGTGCACAGTTCAAACGGAAAATACATCAACAGGCAGACTACAGAAAAGCTTACTATCAAAGGTTAGAGGGGGGCTTTCTCAGAGGGCTTTTTACAGTTTTTCTATTCCCAATTAGCCGTTTAAGTGTACTTATTGAAAGTAGTAATTCTTTCATAGGCCGCCCTTTCTTAGTATTTGACGTTCCTTATATTGCGGTATGAGGCTTCGCAGTAGGTTGCAAACATTCATCACCCATGACTGTCCCCAATTGAGCTCAGAAGCTCAATGTCTATCATGACCTCTCTTTTAGAATGTCCAAGAGCAAGCAAACTATTCCTCCAGGAGAGGGCGCCAACAGACTACTAAAGAGATCATCATTACTCAAAGAAAACCCCAAAAACCAATGCATGATAGGAATAAACAGGTAACTTTCTTTGGAGTGGAAGCGGAGAGATCGCACCAGATGCCAATTCTAGATGTTATCACACCTGTGGTCACTGCAGCAGCAGGTGAATCCACTTTGTCCAAAAGGGATCTATTCCATTCAATTGCAAATGATCTAGATAAGACAGAGAACTGTAGCACGGGGACATAGCCGAGTTGGTCAGGTTGAGTGGTGATGAGTTTGCTATTTGGATGAATAAAGAAAGTCAAAAGTGTGAAAGATAAAAAACAAAAGGAGGAAGTGTGAAAAGTGAATGGGCCAAATTGAGGTGCATATGAAGACGTATGCTTTCTTCCAATTCATTAAATCGGGCTAATATGAATCAGGTGAATTGAGTTCTGCTTTTGGAAACTGGGTTAAGAAGGGGTGCACCGTTCCTGGAGGTACTGCAATACCAGGTCAATGCGTGGAGTGGACAGAGCAAGCTCTTTTTCCATCTCCCTGTTCTAAAAATCCATTTAATATATGGTCCCCAGATAGGGGACGTATCAGATATTAAACTGATAAGAACAGATACTACACTTGATCTTAGCCAAAAGGCCGAGAAGCGATAACCAGAATTGGTTTGGGCCTCGAGTGGCACCCTGGCCTATGCCGGACACATCTTAGGGAGAGAGAGCGAGAGGGAGACAAACCCACGCCTACACAAGACATTTTGTCACCCAAGCCAACCCTTGAAAAGGCTGCTTTGCAGAGCCAAAACAAGAAGAATGGTGCGTTTTGCAGCCGCCGCCCACTGCAATGAATCTGAATAACTCCTCCTTTAGGGCGCAAGCAACTCCCCTCCCCCTTGCAGTCTTTCCAATTCACGATACAAAAAGACGGACAGGACAGGTTGCCTGACTTTCCGTCACTGCCACCCTTTGCCATCCTTACCCGTAGAAAGCCCTTTCATCATCCCCAAACCCTAATCTTTTCCCTTTCCTTCCCAGCCCCCAAACCCTGCCCTCTGTACCTTTCTCACCACCCGCTTCCCTTCTCCTGTCATCCCCCTACCACCCGGGAAAAAAAGAGATTGCCCCCTCCTTCCACTAGCCCACCCTCCCACCCAAAGAACAACTTCTTCTGCGCAGCTTGTTTTCTAGGCAGCAGCGCTATTGTGATGTCATCGGGGGGCATTGTGACAAGCCGCCAGTGTTCCGTCTCTTCATGTTGTGCACAGTTCAAACGGAAAATACATCAACAGGCAGACTACAGAAAAGCTTACTATCAAAGGTTAGAGGGGGGCTTTCTCAGAGGGCTTTTTACAGTTTTTCTATTCCCAATTAGCCGTTTAAGTGTACTTATTGAAAGTAGTAATTCTTTCATAGGCCGCCCTTTCTTAGTATTTGACGTTCCTTATATTGCGGTATGAGGCTTCGCAGTAGGTTGCAAACATTCATCACCCATGACTGTCCCCAATTGAGCTCAGAAGCTCAATGTCTATCATGACCTCTCTTTTAGAATGTCCAAGAGCAAGCAAACTATTCCTCCAGGAGAGGGCGCCAACAGACTACTAAAGAGATCATCATTACTCAAAGAAAACCCCAAAAACCAATGCATGATAGGAATAAACAGGTAACTTTCTTTGGAGTGGAAGCGGAGAGATCGCACCAGATGCCAATTCTAGATGTTATCACACCTGTGGTCACTGCAGCAGCAGGTGAATCCACTTTGTCCAAAAGGGATCTATTCCATTCAATTGCAAATGATCTAGATAAGACAGAGAACTGCAGCACGGGGACATAGCCGAGTTGGTCAGGTTGAGTGGTGATGAGTTTGCTATTTGGATGAATAAAGAAAGTCAAAAGTGTGAAAGATAAAAAACAAAAGGAGGAAGTGTGAAAAGTGAATGGGCCAAATTGAGGTGCATATGAAGACGTATGCTTTCTTCCAATTCATTAAATCGGGCTAATATGAATCAGGTGAATTGAGTTCTGCTTTTGGAAACTGGGTTAAGAAGGGGTGCACTGTTCCTGGAGGTACTGCAATACCAGGTCAATGCGTGGAGTGGACAGAGCAAGCTCTTTTTCCATCTCCCTGTTCTAAAAATCCATTTAATATATGGTCCCCAGATAGGGGACGTATCAGATATTAAACTGATAAGAACAGATACTACACTTGATCTTAGCCAAAAGGCCGAGAAGCGATAACCAGAATTGGTTTGGGCCTCGAGTGGCACCCTGGCCTATGCCGGACACATCTTAGGGAGAGAGAGCGAGAGGGAGACAAACCCACGCCTACACAAGACATTTTGTCACCCAAGCCAACCCTTGAAAAGGCTGCTTTGCAGAGCCAAAACAAGAAGAATGGTGCGTTTTGCAGCCGCCGCCCACTGCAATGAATCTGAATAACTCCTCCTTTAGGGCGCAAGCAACTCCCCTCCCCCTTGCAGTCTTTCCAATTCACGATACAAAAAGACGGACAGGACAGGTTGCCTGACTTTCCGTCACTGCCACCCTTTGCCATCCTTACCCGTAGAAAGCCCTTTCATCATCCCCAAACCCTAATCTTTTCCCTTTCCTTCCCAGCCCCCAAACCCTGCCCTCTGTACCTTTCTCACCACCCGCTTCCCTTCTCCTGTCATCCCCCTACCACCCGGGAAAAAAAGAGATTGCCCCCTCCTTCCACTAGCCCACCCTCCCACCCAAAGAACAACTTCTTCTGCGCAGCTTGTTTTCTAGGCAGCAGCGCTATTGTGATGTCATCGGGGGGCATTGTGACAAGCCGCCAGTGTTCCGTCTCTTCATGTTGTGCACAGTTCAAACGGAAAATACATCAACAGGCAGACTACAGAAAAGCTTACTATCAAAGGTTAGAGGGGGGCTTTCTCAGAGGGCTTTTTACAGTTTTTCTATTCCCAATTAGCCGTTTAAGTGTACTTATTGAAAGTAGTAATTCTTTCATAGGCCGCCCTTTCTTAGTATTTGACGTTCCTTATATTGCGGTATGAGGCTTCGCAGTAGGTTGCAAACATTCATCACCCATGACTGTCCCCAATTGAGCTCAGAAGCTCAATGTCTATCATGACCTCTCTTTTAGAATGTCCAAGAGCAAGCAAACTATTCCTCCAGGAGAGGGCGCCAACAGACTACTAAAGAGATCATCATTACTCAAAGAAAACCCCAAAAACCAATGCATGATAGGAATAAACAGGTAACTTTCTTTGGAGTGGAAGCGGAGAGATCGCACCAGATGCCAATTCTAGATGTTATCACACCTGTGGTCACTGCAGCAGCAGGTGAATCCACTTTGTCCAAAAGGGATCTATTCCATTCAATTGCAAATGATCTAGATAAGACAGAGAACTGCAGCACGGGGACATAGCCGAGTTGGTCAGGTTGAGTGGTGATGAGTTTGCTATTTGGATGAATAAAGAAAGTCAAAAGTGTGAAAGATAAAAAACAAAAGGAGGAAGTGTGAAAAGTGAATGGGCCAAATTGAGGTGCATATGAAGACGTATGCTTTCTTCCAATTCATTAAATCGGGCTAATATGAATCAGGTGAATTGAGTTCTGCTTTTGGAAACTGGGTTAAGAAGGGGTGCACCGTTCCTGGAGGTACTGCAATACCAGGTCAATGCGTGGAGTGGACAGAGCAAGCTCTTTTTCCATCTCCCTGTTCTAAAAATCCATTTAATATATGGTCCCCAGATAGGGGACGTATCAGATATTAAACTGATAAGAACAGATACTACACTTGATCTTAGCCAAAAGGCCGAGAAGCGATAACCAGAATTGGTTTGGGCCTCGAGTGGCACCCTGGCCTATGCCGGACACATCTTAGGGAGAGAGAGCGAGAGGGAGACAAACCCACGCCTACACAAGACATTTTGTCACCCAAGCCAACCCTTGAAAAGGCTGCTTTGCAGAGCCAAAACAAGAAGAATGGTGCGTTTTGCAGCCGCCGCCCACTGCAATGAATCTGAATAACTCCTCCTTTAGGGCGCAAGCAACTCCCCTCCCCCTTGCAGTCTTTCCAATTCACGATACAAAAAGACGGACAGGACAGGTTGCCTGACTTTCCGTCACTGCCACCCTTTGCCATCCTTACCCGTAGAAAGCCCTTTCATCATCCCCAAACCCTAATCTTTTCCCTTTCCTTCCCAGCCCCCAAACCCTGCCCTCTGTACCTTTCTCACCACCCGCTTCCCTTCTCCTGTCATCCCCCTACCACCCGGGAAAAAAAGAGATTGCCCCCTCCTTCCACTAGCCCACCCTCCCACCCAAAGAACAACTTCTTCTGCGCAGCTTGTTTTCTAGGCAGCAGCGCTATTGTGATGTCATCGGGGGGCATTGTGACAAGCCGCCAGTGTTCCGTCTCTTCATGTTGTGCACAGTTCAAACGGAAAATACATCAACAGGCAGACTACAGAAAAGCTTACTATCAAAGGTTAGAGGGGGGCTTTCTCAGAGGGCTTTTTACAGTTTTTCTATTCCCAATTAGCCGTTTAAGTGTACTTATTGAAAGTAGTAATTCTTTCATAGGCCGCCCTTTCTTAGTATTTGACGTTCCTTATATTGCGGTATGAGGCTTCGCAGTAGGTTGCAAACATTCATCACCCATGACTGTCCCCAATTGAGCTCAGAAGCTCAATGTCTATCATGACCTCTCTTTTAGAATGTCCAAGAGCAAGCAAACTATTCCTCCAGGAGAGGGCGCCAACAGACTACTAAAGAGATCATCATTACTCAAAGAAAACCCCAAAAACCAATGCATGATAGGAATAAACAGGTAACTTTCTTTGGAGTGGAAGCGGAGAGATCGCACCAGATGCCAATTCTAGATGTTATCACACCTGTGGTCACTGCAGCAGCAGGTGAATCCACTTTGTCCAAAAGGGATCTATTCCATTCAATTGCAAATGATCTAGATAAGACAGAGAACTGCAGCACGGGGACATAGCCGAGTTGGTCAGGTTGAGTGGTGATGAGTTTGCTATTTGGATGAATAAAGAAAGTCAAAAGTGTGAAAGATAAAAAACAAAAGGAGGAAGTGTGAAAAGTGAATGGGCCAAATTGAGGTGCATATGAAGACGTATGCTTTCTTCCAATTCATTAAATCGGGCTAATATGAATCAGGTGAATTGAGTTCTGCTTTTGGAAACTGGGTTAAGAAGGGGTGCACCGTTCCTGGAGGTACTGCAATACCAGGTCAATGCGTGGAGTGGACAGAGCAAGCTCTTTTTCCATCTCCCTGTTCTAAAAATCCATTTAATATATGGTCCCCAGATAGGGGACGTATCAGATATTAAACTGATAAGAACAGATACTACACTTGATCTTAGCCAAAAGGCCGAGAAGCGATAACCAGAATTGGTTTGGGCCTCGAGTGGCACCCTGGCCTATGCCGGACACATCTTAGGGAGAGAGAGCGAGAGGGAGACAAACCCACGCCTACACAAGACATTTTGTCACCCAAGCCAACCCTTGAAAAGGCTGCTTTGCAGAGCCAAAACAAGAAGAATGGTGCGTTTTGCAGCCGCCGCCCACTGCAATGAATCTGAATAACTCCTCCTTTAGGGCGCAAGCAACTCCCCTCCCCCTTGCAGTCTTTCCAATTCACGATACAAAAAGACGGACAGGACAGGTTGCCTGACTTTCCGTCACTGCCACCCTTTGCCATCCTTACCCGTAGAAAGCCCTTTCATCATCCCCAAACCCTAATCTTTTCCCTTTCCTTCCCAGCCCCCAAACCCTGCCCTCTGTACCTTTCTCACCACCCGCTTCCCTTCTCCTGTCATCCCCCTACCACCCGGGAAAAAAAGAGATTGCCCCCTCCTTCCACTAGCCCACCCTCCCACCCAAAGAACAACTTCTTCTGCGCAGCTTGTTTTCTAGGCAGCAGCGCTATTGTGATGTCATCGGGGGGCATTGTGACAAGCCGCCAGTGTTCCGTCTCTTCATGTTGTGCACAGTTCAAACGGAAAATACATCAACAGGCAGACTACAGAAAAGCTTACTATCAAAGGTTAGAGGGGGGCTTTCTCAGAGGGCTTTTTACAGTTTTTCTATTCCCAATTAGCCGTTTAAGTGTACTTATTGAAAGTAGTAATTCTTTCATAGGCCGCCCTTTCTTAGTATTTGACGTTCCTTATATTGCGGTATGAGGCTTCGCAGTAGGTTGCAAACATTCATCACCCATGACTGTCCCCAATTGAGCTCAGAAGCTCAATGTCTATCATGACCTCTCTTTTAGAATGTCCAAGAGCAAGCAAACTATTCCTCCAGGAGAGGGCGCCAACAGACTACTAAAGAGATCATCATTACTCAAAGAAAACCCCAAAAACCAATGCATGATAGGAATAAACAGGTAACTTTCTTTGGAGTGGAAGCGGAGAGATCGCACCAGATGCCAATTCTAGATGTTATCACACCTGTGGTCACTGCAGCAGCAGGTGAATCCACTTTGTCCAAAAGGGATCTATTCCATTCAATTGCAAATGATCTAGATAAGACAGAGAACTGCAGCACGGGGACATAGCCGAGTTGGTCAGGTTGAGTGGTGATGAGTTTGCTATTTGGATGAATAAAGAAAGTCAAAAGTGTGAAAGATAAAAAACAAAAGGAGGAAGTGTGAAAAGTGAATGGGCCAAATTGAGGTGCATATGAAGACGTATGCTTTCTTCCAATTCATTAAATCGGGCTAATATGAATCAGGTGAATTGAGTTCTGCTTTTGGAAACTGGGTTAAGAAGGGGTGCACCGTTCCTGGAGGTACTGCAATACCAGGTCAATGCGTGGAGTGGACAGAGCAAGCTCTTTTTCCATCTCCCTGTTCTAAAAATCCATTTAATATATGGTCCCCAGATAGGGGACGTATCAGATATTAAACTGATAAGAACAGATACTACACTTGATCTTAGCCAAAAGGCCGAGAAGCGATAACCAGAATTGGTTTGGGCCTCGAGTGGCACCCTGGCCTATGCCGGACACATCTTAGGGAGAGAGAGCGAGAGGGAGACAAACCCACGCCTACACAAGACATTTTGTCACCCAAGCCAACCCTTGAAAAGGCTGCTTTGCAGAGCCAAAACAAGAAGAATGGTGCGTTTTGCAGCCGCCGCCCACTGCAATGAATCTGAATAACTCCTCCTTTAGGGCGCAAGCAACTCCCCTCCCCCTTGCAGTCTTTCCAATTCACGATACAAAAAGACGGACAGGACAGGTTGCCTGACTTTCCGTCACTGCCACCCTTTGCCATCCTTACCCGTAGAAAGCCCTTTCATCATCCCCAAACCCTAATCTTTTCCCTTTCCTTCCCAGCCCCCAAACCCTGCCCTCTGTACCTTTCTCACCACCCGCTTCCCTTCTCCTGTCATCCCCCTACCACCCGGGAAAAAAAGAGATTGCCCCCTCCTTCCACTAGCCCACCCTCCCACCCAAAGAACAACTTCTTCTGCGCAGCTTGTTTTCTAGGCAGCAGCGCTATTGTGATGTCATCGGGGGGCATTGTGACAAGCCGCCAGTGTTCCGTCTCTTCATGTTGTGCACAGTTCAAACGGAAAATACATCAACAGGCAGACTACAGAAAAGCTTACTATCAAAGGTTAGAGGGGGGCTTTCTCAGAGGGCTTTTTACAGTTTTTCTATTCCCAATTAGCCGTTTAAGTGTACTTATTGAAAGTAGTAATTCTTTCATAGGCCGCCCTTTCTTAGTATTTGACGTTCCTTATATTGCGGTATGAGGCTTCGCAGTAGGTTGCAAACATTCATCACCCATGACTGTCCCCAATTGAGCTCAGAAGCTCAATGTCTATCATGACCTCTCTTTTAGAATGTCCAAGAGCAAGCAAACTATTCCTCCAGGAGAGGGCGCCAACAGACTACTAAAGAGATCATCATTACTCAAAGAAAACCCCAAAAACCAATGCATGATAGGAATAAACAGGTAACTTTCTTTGGAGTGGAAGCGGAGAGATCGCACCAGATGCCAATTCTAGATGTTATCACACCTGTGGTCACTGCAGCAGCAGGTGAATCCACTTTGTCCAAAAGGGATCTATTCCATTCAATTGCAAATGATCTAGATAAGACAGAGAACTGCAGCACGGGGACATAGCCGAGTTGGTCAGGTTGAGTGGTGATGAGTTTGCTATTTGGATGAATAAAGAAAGTCAAAAGTGTGAAAGATAAAAAACAAAAGGAGGAAGTGTGAAAAGTGAATGGGCCAAATTGAGGTGCATATGAAGACGTATGCTTTCTTCCAATTCATTAAATCGGGCTAATATGAATCAGGTGAATTGAGTTCTGCTTTTGGAAACTGGGTTAAGAAGGGGTGCACCGTTCCTGGAGGTACTGCAATACCAGGTCAATGCGTGGAGTGGACAGAGCAAGCTCTTTTTCCATCTCCCTGTTCTAAAAATCCATTTAATATATGGTCCCCAGATAGGGGACGTATCAGATATTAAACTGATAAGAACAGATACTACACTTGATCTTAGCCAAAAGGCCGAGAAGCGATAACCAGAATTGGTTTGGGCCTCGAGTGGCACCCTGGCCTATGCCGGACACATCTTAGGGAGAGAGAGCGAGAGGGAGACAAACCCACGCCTACACAAGACATTTTGTCACCCAAGCCAACCCTTGAAAAGGCTGCTTTGCAGAGCCAAAACAAGAAGAATGGTGCGTTTTGCAGCCGCCGCCCACTGCAATGAATCTGAATAACTCCTCCTTTAGGGCGCAAGCAACTCCCCTCCCCCTTGCAGTCTTTCCAATTCACGATACAAAAAGACGGACAGGACAGGTTGCCTGACTTTCCGTCACTGCCACCCTTTGCCATCCTTACCCGTAGAAAGCCCTTTCATCATCCCCAAACCCTAATCTTTTCCCTTTCCTTCCCAGCCCCCAAACCCTGCCCTCTGTACCTTTCTCACCACCCGCTTCCCTTCTCCTGTCATCCCCCTACCACCCGGGAAAAAAAGAGATTGCCCCCTCCTTCCACTAGCCCACCCTCCCACCCAAAGAACAACTTCTTCTGCGCAGCTTGTTTTCTAGGCAGCAGCGCTATTGTGATGTCATCGGGGGGCATTGTGACAAGCCGCCAGTGTTCCGTCTCTTCATGTTGTGCACAGTTCAAACGGAAAATACATCAACAGGCAGACTACAGAAAAGCTTACTATCAAAGGTTAGAGGGGGGCTTTCTCAGAGGGCTTTTTACAGTTTTTCTATTCCCAATTAGCCGTTTAAGTGTACTTATTGAAAGTAGTAATTCTTTCATAGGCCGCCCTTTCTTAGTATTTGACGTTCCTTATATTGCGGTATGAGGCTTCGCAGTAGGTTGCAAACATTCATCACCCATGACTGTCCCCAATTGAGCTCAGAAGCTCAATGTCTATCATGACCTCTCTTTTAGAATGTCCAAGAGCAAGCAAACTATTCCTCCAGGAGAGGGCGCCAACAGACTACTAAAGAGATCATCATTACTCAAAGAAAACCCCAAAAACCAATGCATGATAGGAATAAACAGGTAACTTTCTTTGGAGTGGAAGCGGAGAGATCGCACCAGATGCCAATTCTAGATGTTATCACACCTGTGGTCACTGCAGCAGCAGGTGAATCCACTTTGTCCAAAAGGGATCTATTCCATTCAATTGCAAATGATCTAGATAAGACAGAGAACTGCAGCACGGGGACATAGCCGAGTTGGTCAGGTTGAGTGGTGATGAGTTTGCTATTTGGATGAATAAAGAAAGTCAAAAGTGTGAAAGATAAAAAACAAAAGGAGGAAGTGTGAAAAGTGAATGGGCCAAATTGAGGTGCATATGAAGACGTATGCTTTCTTCCAATTCATTAAATCGGGCTAATATGAATCAGGTGAATTGAGTTCTGCTTTTGGAAACTGGGTTAAGAAGGGGTGCACCGTTCCTGGAGGTACTGCAATACCAGGTCAATGCGTGGAGTGGACAGAGCAAGCTCTTTTTCCATCTCCCTGTTCTAAAAATCCATTTAATATATGGTCCCCAGATAGGGGACGTATCAGATATTAAACTGATAAGAACAGATACTACACTTGATCTTAGCCAAAAGGCCGAGAAGCGATAACCAGAATTGGTTTGGGCCTCGAGTGGCACCCTGGCCTATGCCGGACACATCTTAGGGAGAGAGAGCGAGAGGGAGACAAACCCACGCCTACACAAGACATTTTGTCACCCAAGCCAACCCTTGAAAAGGCTGCTTTGCAGAGCCAAAACAAGAAGAATGGTGCGTTTTGCAGCCGCCGCCCACTGCAATGAATCTGAATAACTCCTCCTTTAGGGCGCAAGCAACTCCCCTCCCCCTTGCAGTCTTTCCAATTCACGATACAAAAAGACGGACAGGACAGGTTGCCTGACTTTCCGTCACTGCCACCCTTTGCCATCCTTACCCGTAGAAAGCCCTTTCATCATCCCCAAACCCTAATCTTTTCCCTTTCCTTCCCAGCCCCCAAACCCTGCCCTCTGTACCTTTCTCACCACCCGCTTCCCTTCTCCTGTCATCCCCCTACCACCCGGGAAAAAAAGAGATTGCCCCCTCCTTCCACTAGCCCACCCTCCCACCCAAAGAACAACTTCTTCTGCGCAGCTTGTTTTCTAGGCAGCAGCGCTATTGTGATGTCATCGGGGGGCATTGTGACAAGCCGCCAGTGTTCCGTCTCTTCATGTTGTGCACAGTTCAAACGGAAAATACATCAACAGGCAGACTACAGAAAAGCTTACTATCAAAGGTTAGAGGGGGGCTTTCTCAGAGGGCTTTTTACAGTTTTTCTATTCCCAATTAGCCGTTTAAGTGTACTTATTGAAAGTAGTAATTCTTTCATAGGCCGCCCTTTCTTAGTATTTGACGTTCCTTATATTGCGGTATGAGGCTTCGCAGTAGGTTGCAAACATTCATCACCCATGACTGTCCCCAATTGAGCTCAGAAGCTCAATGTCTATCATGACCTCTCTTTTAGAATGTCCAAGAGCAAGCAAACTATTCCTCCAGGAGAGGGCGCCAACAGACTACTAAAGAGATCATCATTACTCAAAGAAAACCCCAAAAACCAATGCATGATAGGAATAAACAGGTAACTTTCTTTGGAGTGGAAGCGGAGAGATCGCACCAGATGCCAATTCTAGATGTTATCACACCTGTGGTCACTGCAGCAGCAGGTGAATCCACTTTGTCCAAAAGGGATCTATTCCATTCAATTGCAAATGATCTAGATAAGACAGAGAACTGCAGCACGGGGACATAGCCGAGTTGGTCAGGTTGAGTGGTGATGAGTTTGCTATTTGGATGAATAAAGAAAGTCAAAAGTGTGAAAGATAAAAAACAAAAGGAGGAAGTGTGAAAAGTGAATGGGCCAAATTGAGGTGCATATGAAGACGTATGCTTTCTTCCAATTCATTAAATCGGGCTAATATGAATCAGGTGAATTGAGTTCTGCTTTTGGAAACTGGGTTAAGAAGGGGTGCACCGTTCCTGGAGGTACTGCAATACCAGGTCAATGCGTGGAGTGGACAGAGCAAGCTCTTTTTCCATCTCCCTGTTCTAAAAATCCATTTAATATATGGTCCCCAGATAGGGGACGTATCAGATATTAAACTGATAAGAACAGATACTACACTTGATCTTAGCCAAAAGGCCGAGAAGCGATAACCAGAATTGGTTTGGGCCTCGAGTGGCACCCTGGCCTATGCCGGACACATCTTAGGGAGAGAGAGCGAGAGGGAGACAAACCCACGCCTACACAAGACATTTTGTCACCCAAGCCAACCCTTGAAAAGGCTGCTTTGCAGAGCCAAAACAAGAAGAATGGTGCGTTTTGCAGCCGCCGCCCACTGCAATGAATCTGAATAACTCCTCCTTTAGGGCGCAAGCAACTCCCCTCCCCCTTGCAGTCTTTCCAATTCACGATACAAAAAGACGGACAGGACAGGTTGCCTGACTTTCCGTCACTGCCACCCTTTGCCATCCTTACCCGTAGAAAGCCCTTTCATCATCCCCAAACCCTAATCTTTTCCCTTTCCTTCCCAGCCCCCAAACCCTGCCCTCTGTACCTTTCTCACCACCCGCTTCCCTTCTCCTGTCATCCCCCTACCACCCGGGAAAAAAAGAGATTGCCCCCTCCTTCCACTAGCCCACCCTCCCACCCAAAGAACAACTTCTTCTGCGCAGCTTGTTTTCTAGGCAGCAGCGCTATTGTGATGTCATCGGGGGGCATTGTGACAAGCCGCCAGTGTTCCGTCTCTTCATGTTGTGCACAGTTCAAACGGAAAATACATCAACAGGCAGACTACAGAAAAGCTTACTATCAAAGGTTAGAGGGGGGCTTTCTCAGAGGGCTTTTTACAGTTTTTCTATTCCCAATTAGCCGTTTAAGTGTACTTATTGAAAGTAGTAATTCTTTCATAGGCCGCCCTTTCTTAGTATTTGACGTTCCTTATATTGCGGTATGAGGCTTCGCAGTAGGTTGCAAACATTCATCACCCATGACTGTCCCCAATTGAGCTCAGAAGCTCAATGTCTATCATGACCTCTCTTTTAGAATGTCCAAGAGCAAGCAAACTATTCCTCCAGGAGAGGGCGCCAACAGACTACTAAAGAGATCATCATTACTCAAAGAAAACCCCAAAAACCAATGCATGATAGGAAT
>NW_027445398.1:0-30453 GCF_048569485.1 Anomaloglossus baeobatrachus | reverse complement strand
AGAGGAGGACGGGGGTAGTGGTAGTCCCCTTTGGCGCCGCAGCAGAGAGGCAGAGGCAGAGACAGGGGCTGAGGTTCCAGGTCTTTTACTCACAGTTAGTTTAGACGCTACCCCAGAGTACCGGTCTGCGCCACGATGGGATCCAGACGATCCCGAATCCGTGAAAGGTCAGATCCGGTGTGTGTGTCAGCCTATGGGCCCTTCCTCCTTTTATGCGCTAAGTATCGGATCCCTGTGGCGTGAAGCACTTGGGGATCCCGGTGTCAGTAAAGTGTCCCGTTCTGTATGCTGAAAGTGTGGTTCCAATGTGGGGCTGGTCGAGGACCTCAGCCCTGGATCATATATGCTATTTGGCTGCAGACTCGGTGGGACGGGTCTGGTGACTTTTCTAGGCATTCCCCGTGACCCTTGAAGAGTTCGTAGACAACATGAAGGGTCACGGGGAATGTAGGGTTCTGTACCCCGACAGCGCCGGTCCTGTGGAAGCAGCCGCCTGCTTTGCCCCAACGACCATGTTGAGTGCCTTGGCCCACAGAGCTGCTCACGGCACGTCTGTTCTGCTCTGTGTCTGTAGTTGTTCTCCTTTTGTTGTAATTGTATTGTGTGTTCCAAGCTGTTGCCCCCGGCCGCTGACACTGGCTGGTTCACTACTCCCACTAGGTCAACCTGCTCTTCCCACTCTGTGCTCCTGACTCCACCTGGTGGTTGCTTCTCCCTCACTCTGAGTCCCCGATTTCAGTGGATCGGGAGCCCCTGGTGCGGTGGCATCCTGTAAACCCAACCGCTGTAGTGACCCCCTACTGTGACCCGACCCTGGCCCATTCCCCACTGGGGAGGGCAACCCAGTGTTACTGTATGTATATGTGAGTGGAAACCAGTATCGATCTTCCTTGGACCCAGGATAAGTACAACACTCTAATGGAGGTGCAGTACCGTGTGGCGCCTGAAACCTCAGGGGCGCCACATAGCAGCTCTCCTCACTCCAGCTAGTTATAGCACTATATGTGAACTAAAACATTTCCTTTCAGCCTGGACTTTGGCATCCATGGCATCTCGGGATAAGGGTAAGCACACATGACGAGTAATACGGAGCGAGTGGAATGTGATAAAAAAAATTCGCATTCCACTCGAACCCATGTTACTCTATGGGGCAGCTCCCATGAGCGATTTTTTTCTCAGCCCTAATCGGACCGAGAAAACAATTGCAGCTTGCTGCGGGTGGAATGCGATCCTGTTTAACTCGCACCAATTCAAGTCTATGGGGGCGAGAGAACCAACGCATTGCACTCGCATTACAGTGGAGTGCAATGCGATTCTCGCATCAGCCGGCAACGGAGGAGATGGGGAGAAAAATCCCTCCCCTCCTCAGCACCGGTCCTCCCCTTCTTAGTGCCAGCCCTCCCCTCCGCAGCTGTGGTCTGATCGCAGGATCGGACCATAGTTGCATGACACTCGGCTCCCACTGTGCTGCGAGCGTGAGCCGAGTGTCATGCCAGCATTTGCACTAATCCATGTGTGGCTTCAGCCTTCTAGTAAAAGTACCTCATCTCTCTTCCTATCATTTTCAACTCAGGGTCGTATTGTAATCTTCTGATCTCTAACCTCAAGTTGTCTGGCAGTTGCGCCCTTCGTAGACTGTGCATGACACTATGTTCCACGTGGCAGCATAGATTTAGCTGGAGTCCGACAGTGACCACAGCGAAGGCACTGGTTAGCCGTCTCCTTGTTCTCCAGCACCACTCAATCCCAGGGGAGCTGGGTTGCTTTCCCTGAGCTAGGTAGTTCTGCTGTAGGGACTGATATCCACAAGACTTAACAGCAGCCCTTAGGCTGTCCGCATGTTTGCGTTCTGGCTTGACAACTAAACTGCAGCGTTTTGACAACTGTAAACACTGTGTTTCACGAAATAAATGCATCCAAAACGCATGCATTTTAAATGCGTTTTGAATGCATTTTGAATGCATTTTTGACAGTGCAGTCCCACTTGGCTCTGCTACATCCCATCCCTGTTCTGGCTCAGCAGCACCATAGAGCATGGCTGGCTGCTGACAGCAGACAGAGACAGAGCCGCCCGATGAGAATGAACTAGAGTGAACCTCTCACCTAAGTGCTGGGACACAGGCAGTAGTGTGGGGCCCGCAGCTGTCAGAGGTGGTTCACCAGAGTTCAATCTCATCGCGCAGCTCTGTCTGTGTCGCAGCCTGATTTGTGGTCACAGGTGGACTCACCTGTGACCACAAATCACCGTCCCGCTGATCGCGCGGTTCCCTTCAGTCACTCAGGTGATTTGCTGTCACAGGGGGAGGACTCCAGCTGTGATTGCAAATCACCTGAGTGACGTCCCGCTGATAGCGCGTGACTCACTTCACTTGCTGCGTGAGCTCATAGTGAGCAGTTGTGTTCTACGGCCCTCCCTGTGAGTGTCAGATGCAGTAGTTCTGGAAGCGTCGTGTGACCTCGTGTGCATTACGTTGGACCTGGAGGTGTTTTTGAGGGGCTAATAAAGTGGTGAGAAAGGGTTTTTTTTGTCTTTTATTTCAAATAAATGATTTTTCGGTGTTTGTGTTTATTTACTTTCACTTACAGTTTAGTGATGGGGGTGTCTCATAGACGCCTGCCATCACTAAGCTAGGACTTAGTGGCAGGTATGGGCTGCCATTAACTATTTATTATCCCGATTGCCACCGCACTAGGGTAATCGGGATGAGCCAGGTAGAGTCCCAGGACTGTAGCATCTAATGGATGCGGCAATTCCGAGCAGCTGCTGGCTGATATTTTTAGGCTGGGGGGCTCCCCATAACGTGGGGCTCCCCATCCTGAGAATACCAGTTTTCAGACGTGTGGCTTTATCTTGGCTGATATCAAAAATGGGTGGACCGCAAGCTGTTTTTTTTAAATTAGTTATTTATTTATTTTACTGCACGATATAGACCCGCCCACCAGCGGCTGTGATTGGTTGCAGAGAGACAGCTGTCACTCAGCATGGGGGCGCTGTCTGACTGCAACCAATCATAGGCGCCGATGGGCGGGTGAAGCAGTGAATATGAGATGAGTATTTTCAGAAGTAGGAGAGGCCGCGGTCGCAGTGTGACAGCGACACCGCGCCGGTGATCGGTAAGTATGAAGGAGAGAGGGAGATCGGTGTGAGAGAGAGAAATCGGTGAGAGAGAGAGAGATTGGTGAGAGAGATCGGTGAGAGAGAGATATCAGAGAGAGAGATCGGTGAGAGAGGGATATCAGAGAGAGAGATCGGTGAGAGAGAGATATCAGAGAGAGAGATCAGAGAGAGAGATTGGTGAGAGAGAGAGATCAGAGAGAGAGATCGATGAGAGAGAGAGATCAGAGAGAAAGATCGGTGAGAGAGATCAGGGAGATCGGTGAGAGAGATCAGAGAGAGATCAGAGAGAGAGAGATCGGTGAGAGAGATCAGAGAGAGAGACAGAGAGAGACCTGCAACACCTCATTCATTTCAATGGATAGAAAATGCAACCAAAACGCAATGCTGACATGCTGCTTTTTTTTAGGCAACAATTTTGACAAATATTGGACAAGCAAATCGCGGCCTAAAAAAAGCAACGTGCGGATGGAAATTTCTGTCTTCTCATAGACTTTGCTGGGGAAACGCATGCATTTTGTCATTGACATATTGCAGTTTTAAATTCAGCCAAAAAAGAAATATGTGTGTAAAAAAAATGGCTGAAAAGCTGGCTTCTCACACTATCAGAGTTCACAGATATTTGTGATGCCGGACTTTGCAGAGCGCCACAAATACAGTTTAAGGCTATGTGCCCAAGGGACTCTGTACCCGCGGATTTTGCCGTTGAAAACCTGCGGATTTATCTGGATTTTCTAGATAAATCCGCAGGTTTTAGCAAGTACAGACACTCGCCATGTTATCCTATGGGACATAGGGAGTGCTGTGTCCATGCTGCGGTATGTGCGGCTGTGGAATATGCTGCGGATGTCCCTCAGCCGCACGTTATTGCAGGTACAAACTCCCGTGGGCACATAGCCTAAATGTCATATATTAGATGCTTGCATATATTTTAGCGCTTATAGTGCTGCTGTAGCCTTTTGTTTGTGTATCGTGTACTTTAAAGATATGTGTGAAGATCTGATGTAGTGCTAGATAAAATGTATGCAGAAATATGGAAAATCATAGTGTTCACAGATTTTCAATCTCATGCTGTCAATTTTAGACAAATACAACAGAGCGTCTTACAATGTTATGTTATCTCATTACTGAACATACTTGATTTTATGATCTCTGATAAGACTAAATTACATGCACTTTCCCTAATATCTGTTACTTGTTTGTCTATAACAGAAATAAATAAAAAGATAAAAATAATCCCAATATGACTGTTGTATATGTTGTGAACGTACCATCAGAGAATGACATTGTTTAAATCAAGGCTTTATACACACATACATACATATATATATATATATATATATATATATATATATATATATATATATATATATATATATATATATATATATATATATATATATATATTATTTTGTTGTATTATTTTTTGTTTCATTTGTTTCCTTACTTCATAATGTTTTTTTGTTTATTCTACATATCTGTAGACACTGTTGTGAATGGTGGATCCGGTGTTATTTTCGGTCATATAGAGAAGTCATTTGACAATCTTATCCTTCAAGTAATGATAATGAGACTATTTCTACAGAACAGGATGTTGAGATCAGTGTAAAGATCTCTGGTTTTGCTTGGTTTGATACTGATATAGAAAATGGAATAAAAACATCAGTTTTCAAAAAACTAATTTGCAACAAAAACCTAATAAAACCCCTTAACAATTTGTGATGTACATTGTCACATGTAGGGTGTACTATGTTACATTGCCAGCATCTGCCTGTAAGGGATACTTTGCACGTTGCAACATCGCTACTGCGATATAGTCGGGGTCAAATCGAAAGTGACGCACATCCGGCGCTGGTAACGACGTCGCAACGTGTAAAGCCTAGATATGCCGATAAACGATCGCAAAAGCGTCGTAAATCGGTGATCTGTGTAGCGTCGGACATTTTCATAATATCGCAACAATAGGAGATACGATGTTGCTCCTCGTTCCTGTGGCAGCACACATCGCTGTGTGTGTGAAGCCGCAGGAGCGAGGAACATCTCCTTACCTGCCTCCACCGGATATGCGGAATGAAGGAGGTGGACAGGAGGTTTACGTCCCGCTCATCTCCGCTCCTCCGCTTCTATTGGCCGCCTGCCGTGTGACGTCGCTGTGACGCCACACGACCCGCCTCCTTAGGAAGGAGGCGGGTCGCCGGCCAGAGCGACGTCACAGGGCAGATAAGTGCATGTGAGGCTGCCGTAGCGATAATGTTCGCTACGGCAGCTATCACAAGATATCGCATGTGCGACGGGGGCGGGTACTATTGCGCTCGGCATCGCTAGCATCGGCTTGCGATGTCGCAGCGTGCAAAGTACCCCTAAGAGTAGCAACTTGAGCTTGCTCCCAAACCATTAAAGTGCTGCTGTCGTATACTGGTTCCCAATGCCATCAAAGACACAATCAAGTGGAGCCAATGGATTAGCAAGGTAGCCTGCTGATGGCACCCATTGCTGCCATCTTAGATCTTTTATAGTTCAGCCCATGTTTCATACAGTATAATGTCAATTACACTATGTACTGCAATATTATGGTATTTGTCACGAACCACCGGGGGGGTCACTCAGAAATCCCCCGCGCTGGCTACCAGTACGTCACAATCGGGGGGTAACAAGTGGGGGTCACCCCTCCTTTATACCTCCCGACCGACAGACAGAGCACGTGACGCGCTCTCTAGCGCCCCTCTTATAGTCAGGCCAATTATGGAATTGCCCGACAATAAGCAAGGAGGCCGCTATACTACTTATGCCGATTATTGAAGGGTCCCCGGTGAGAGTAGGGTATATATTCCCCCGACCTCCGCGGG
The DNA here is from genome assembly GCF_048569485.1 of Anomaloglossus baeobatrachus. Lineage (NCBI taxonomy): Eukaryota > Metazoa > Chordata > Amphibia > Anura > Aromobatidae > Anomaloglossus > Anomaloglossus baeobatrachus. The sequence goes on along the minus strand of NW_027445398.1, from coordinate 24,492 downwards.
CGGAATATATAAAACCTCCCCGAATCTCACTGGCCTCCCCACAATAATCCTTGGCACAACTCGCTGCCACCAACCGCTTCACGGTAACTATTAGCCGAACACACAGACGTGGGATTCAAGATCGAGATAACAGAACAGCCCAAGATTAATTATATAATTTAATCAGCCTAAAGCACACTAGAAACTACAATATATACAATAGGGAATCTACAGAATATACATATGTCAGAGTACAGTTACAGATAAAGCATGGTTTACAAACAGGCATACACAGTTCCAGCAGTTACCTTGTGCGTCTGGCCACAGGGGGGCGCTGTAGACCAGGTTTCTAGGATTCTTCCCACAGATGTTTCCTACACGTGACCCCCGGCGAAAGAACACTGGAAAATGGCCGAAGTAGGGTTATCAACCTGGGCAAATCCAGGTCCCCTCCTACCTTAGTGACCTCACAGGGAAGCACTGCCACTCCCCCCGCTTTTGAGTCAGAATTATCCAGAAAGGGGATATTGGCCATAACTTGGCCTGGGAGCGTCGTAGGCAGACGCCAACGCTCTCATTGTGACAGTTATGAATTTAGCTACAGAACGAGAGGACTCATGACTTGTCTACTAGTTCCCCATTGGCTGATATCACGCCTGGGGTACTTCCCAAGCTCCCGCTCCCATAAAAAAGGTGTGCCAGCATCGTCCGCATGCGGAGACACCATTTTTATGGTTGCCATATTTATCGGAAATATGGCTTGCGAGATATGAACCATATTTTACTGGAGTCGTCCTGTCTGGATACTTCCATAGCCTTGCTAATTAGATAGCAGCCCCTACCACAGGGTCACGGCAGGGAGTCATCCTGTGTCCATTGTTCCCACATCATCTAATCTCCATATCACAGGAGATGGCCATGGGATGTGTTGCTAGGATGTGACACCTTCCAAGATGTTGGACATTGAGAACAAGAAGGGAGGGGGCACGGCCATGGAGTGATGAGAGCGATTATGACTGGCAATCATAATTCCTCTTCATATCCCAGGATTTGCCTCACACCTCCCCCCTTTTGAGGGCGCTAGGGGGCAGCACACTCCGGTGTTCCCCCGTGCGCCCGTCCGCGACCTCTCCTTGTCGGGACAGCCCGTCTGCGTTACCGTGGTCCCGGCCCCTTTTGTGGCGAATGGTGAAGTTGTATTGCTGGAGCGCAAGGCTCCATCGCAACAACCGTCCATTCGTCCCAGAGACGGTGTGCAACCAGCTGAGGGGATTGTGGTCCGTCTCCACGATGAAGTGGCGCCCGTATAGATAGGGTTGCAGACGCTGCAGGGCCCACACTATGGCCAGGCACTCCTTTTCCATCGTGGAATAGGCCACTTCCCTTGGTAACAGCTTCCTGCTCAGGTACAAGACTGGGTGCTCTTGGCTCGCAGAGTCCACCTGGCTGAGCACCGCACCGAGGCCGAAGTCACTGGCGTCGGTCTGTACTACAAACGGCCGCGTGAAGTCGGCTGCCTGTAGCACGGGCGGGCTGGACAGGGCGTCCTTTAGGGCCCGGAAGGCTGTCTCGCAGTCCATTGTCCAATCGACTGCAGAGGGCAGCTTCTTCTTGGTGAGGTCCGTCAAGGGCTTTGCCAGGCTACTATAGCATGGAACAAACCTCCTATAGTACCCAGCGGTCCCCAAGAAGGACATCACCTGCTTCTTGGTCCTGGGGGTGGGCCAGGACGCAATGGCCTCCACTTTCTCAGGCTCGGGCTTCAGTGTTCTCCCGCCTACCCGGTGACCGAGGTACTGGACCTCGCTCATGGCCAGCTGACACTTTCCCGGCTTGATGGTCAAACCTGCCTGGTGGATCCGCCTGAGCACCTGTGCTAGATGCTCTAGGTGGTCCTCCCAGGTGGGACTGAAGACGGCAATGTCATGCAGGTACGCGGCCGCGTACCCTTCAAGTCCCTTGAGCAGGGTGTTGACCATCCGCTGGAAAGTGGCAGGGGCATTCCTCATCCCGAATGGCATCACCGTGGACTCGTACAGTCCAAATGGGGTAATAAAGGCAGAGCGTTCCCTGGCCTTGCGAGTCAGGGGGATCTGCCAATATCCCCGGCTCAGATCCATGATGGTCAGGTACTGAGCCCCGGCCAACTGATCGAGCAGGTCATCGATGCGTGGCATTGGGTACGCATCGGCGACCGTGACAGCATTGAGCCCCCTGTAGTCCACGCAGAACCGAGTGGTTCGGTCCTTCTTAGGGACGAGGACTACAGGCGAGGCCCAAGCGCTGTTGGATGCCTGGATCACCCCCAGCTTCAGCATCTCGTCAATCTCCTGGCGCATGTGTTGCTGCACCTCCAGGGAGACCCGATATGCTGAACGCCGGATCGGGGGATGATCCCCAGTGTCCACGTGATGGACAGCCAAGTTAGTCCTTCCGGGCTGGTTGGTAAACAACCCCCGGAAGGGGTGTAGGGTGGCCCACAGCTGGGACCGTTGGTCCTCCAAGAGCTGGTGGCCAACCTCCACATCCTCAATGGATCCGCCTGCCCTAACCTGGGCTAGCATATCCAAGAGGGTTTCCGCTTCTCCCTCCTCGGGCAGGTTGCACACGGGGAGCGCACACGCCTCCCGCTCATGATGTGCCTTCATCATGTTCACATGGAAGGGCTTCCGCCTTCCACGGGCAGGGTCCAGGGTGACCAGGTACGTCACAGGGTTGAGCTGCTGGTACACGAGGTATGGGCCTTCCCAGGCTGCCTGAAGCTTGTCCTGTGGTACGGGGACCAGTACCCACACCTTTTGACCCACTTGGTAGGTCCTCTCACAAGCGTTCTGGTCGTACCAACGCTTCTGATCGGCCTGGGCTTGAGCCATATTGTTGTGTACCAGTTGCGTCAAGGCCTGCATTTTGTCCCGAAAGCGCATGACATACTCGATAACCGACACTCCAGGGATGGCCAAATCCCCTTCCCAAGCCTCCTTCACCAGAGCCAGGGGGCCCCGCACACGTCGCCCGTACAGGAGCTCAAACGGTGAGAATCCCGTTGAGGCCTGTGGAACCTCCCGGTAAGCAAATAACAGGTGGGGGAGATACCGCTCCCAGTCACGCCCATGGGAGTCGACCAACATCTTAAGCATCTGCTTTAAGGTGCCATTAAACCGTTCGCACAGGCCATTAGTCTGTGGATGGTACGGGCTGGCCACCAGATGTCGCACCTGGACTTGCTTACAGAGGGCCTCCATCAGCTGGGACATGAATTGGGTCCCCCGGTCAGTGAGCATTTCCTGGGGAAAACCCACTCGGGAGAAAATCTCCAGCAATGCGGTGGCCACCTTGTCAGCCCGAATGGACGACAAGGCCACTGCTTCTGGGTACCGGGTGGCATAGTCCACTACCGTCAGTATGAAGCGTTTCCCGGAGCTGCTGGGGATGGCCAGCGGGCCGACCAGATCCACAGCCACCCTCCTGAAAGGCTCATCGATGATTGGCAGAGATACCAGTGGGGCTTTGGGGTGTGGCCCCGCCTTCCCCACTCTCTGACAGGTTTCACACGAACGGCAGTAGGCAGCCACATCGGCCCCCATTTTTGGCCAGTAGAAATGCTGGTTTAACCTGGCCTTGGTCTTAGCGATCCCTAGGTGTCCGGCCATCGGAATCTCATGTGCGATCCGCAACAACTCCGTCCGGAACGGATAGGGTACCACCAACTGTCGGTCCCTGGGCCACGCCTCCGGTGAACCCTGCTGGACCGTGACCCGGTACAGCCGTCCTTGGTCCCAGACCACTCGCTCCGGGTCCGAGTCCGAGGGAGGCTGTGCCGCCTGCTCCTTTAGAGCTTTCAGGCTGTCGTCAGCTTCTAACGCTGCCTGAAACCCCTGACTAGATGTGGCCAGAATCGACGAGACTGTCACATCTTCAGTCAGTACCCCGGGTCCTGTGTCCTGGCCTCCACCTGACTCGGCTGCCACTTGGTCAGAAGGGGAAGAGCTATCGGACCTCCGGGAGGCCCCTTGGCTTCCAGCACTCCCACTGCGGGTGACAGCGGCCACAGCCGCTGCGACCGTGGGTCGTGCCTGCTCCTCCTCCGTTCCTGACCAAGTCGCCGATTCAGGCAGACCTACCTGGCTTCCTGACACCCCGGTTGTGGGGGAACCCTGCACCGAGATCTTACCTGGGAGCACTTCCGCTCCGGGACCGGCCCCAATCTCACCTGCCTGTTCCCCCCCTGCAGCAACAGAACCCCGCTGTGAAATCTCTGGGGACCCCGCATCTGCTGTGGTAGCCCCCACCCCACACACTGGTTCTCCCCCTGCAGCACCCTGCTCTCTGCTTATCCCTGCAGAGGGCAACAGATCCCAGCTCACTGGCTGATCACTTGTAGAGGCATGGTCACACCTTTCTCTGACCCCCTCCCCTGTCACAGCTGCAGCTGTGTGTGTGTCTATGGTGTCTATGCAAGCAGAAGTATCAGAGTTCACTCCCTCCTCCCTTACATCATTCATAGATAACACATTAACATTGTCCGGAGGCCTGTCAGTACTGGCTGAAGGTTCAGCCCTTGGGGGGGGCCCAAACTGGGAGGTTATCTGCCCCAAATCTGTCCCAAGTAGCACGTTTGCAGGGATCCGATCAGTTACCCCCACCTCTCTCACCCCTCGCCCTGCGCCCCAGTCCACATAAATGTCAGCAACAGGCAGCGCCGGGTCAATGCCTCCAATCCCGGAGACAGCGAGGGTTTTTCCAGGTATCAAGTCTTGGGGGGACACCATCTCAGGCCGCACCAGAGTCACCTCCGAGGCGCTGTCTCGCAGTCCTATGGTCACAGACCGGCCGACGGTGACAGGTTGGAAGCTGTCCAGGGACCTACCACCACCCTCACCCACACAATACACCTTGGGCGGCCCTTGGGACGGGGACGGAGCCGGGGCCTTGGGACGCTGAGGGCACATGGCCTTGAAGTGTCCAGGTAGGTTGCACTGGTGGCACCGTCTTGGTTCTGCCACGGGCCTGGAGAGGGGAGTTGAGGGGGACACCCCCTGCAGTCTAGGGGCAGGTGGGGCAGTCGCAGAATTCATCTTACCCCCTCTCCAGGTGCTGCTGGTGGCCGCTCTCCTGGCCTCAGGGGCCCGGTTGTTGGTGTAGTCATCGGCCAGGGCAGCTGTGGCCGTGGACCCCTTTGGCTTCTGGTCTCGGATGAACTGGCGGAGATCCTCAGGGCAGTTCCACAAGAGTTGCTCTGTGATGACCAAGTCCAGGATCTCCGGTCCGGTGGAAAGCTGCAGGCCTTGGGTCCAGTGGTCGGCAGCTCGGGCAAGTGCCCGCCGGTGGTCAGCCCAGGAGTCCTTTGGTCCCTTCTGTAGGCTCCGGAACTTCTTGCGGTAGGACTCTGGAGTGAGGTTGTACTGTTGGATCAGGGCCCGCTTGATGGTGTCGTAGCCCTGATCTGCCTCAGCAGGCAAGTCCCCAAGGATATCCAGGGCCTTACCCCTTAAACGGGGGGTCAGGTATTTGGCCCACTGGTCCTTGTCCAGATGGTGCTGCAGGCAAGTCCGTTCAAAAGCAGTCAAGAAAGAGTCCAAGTCTCCATCCTTCTCCAGCACTGGGAAGTCCTCAACACTGACCTTTGGAAGTTTGGTGTTTTGAAGGTCACATGTGGCTGATGAGGGCCGGAGCTGAGCTAGCTGCAGCTGGTAGTCACGCTCTGCCTGTCGCTCTCGCTCCTCACGCGCTGCCTGCCGCTCCGCAGCCTCACGCGCTGCTTGCCGCTCCGCAGCCTCAGCGTCACGCGCTGCCTGTCGCTCACGCTCGGCCATGAGTATCTCGTAGGTATCCCGGTCTCCAGCCATAAGCCTGGCCAAGGCAGCTTGAAGGAGGGCCTCTGCACCTCTCAGGCCGGAGGGATTGGCAAGTGATGATCTGCGGCACGCTGCAGAGCCAGGTGATTCACTGTCCATTTCAGAGCGGAGGACTGGCATCTGGCTCGTTGAGGACCCTTGGGCGAGCTCCTCCTCATTTTGTCCAGCAGTGCCAGGTTGTGCGATGTCCTCTGCAGAGCTGTTCTCTGGCGTCGGGCTCCTGGAGGACTCGTGGACAACCTCCTCATCGTCTCTGGCCTGAGCCATTCCTTTGGCTTTGCTCCTGGTGCTCTCAGCCATTGTTGCAGACTTTGGTCACTGACACAGAACTGACACCTGATGCCTCCACACACCTTACAGTATCTGCACTCTGACACTCTAGTGTTGAGCTAGTCTGAAGACCCCAGCAGCCACAGCTGCTGCAGGCAGTCTTTAGTGTCTGGGAGTATGGGTCTCACACTCACACACACTATTATCTCGATCCCACCGCTATGCCACCAATATGTCACGAACCACCGGGGGGGTCACTCAGAAATCCCCCGCGCTGGCTACCAGTACGTCACAATCGGGGGGTAACAAGTGGGGGTCACCCCTCCTTTATACCTCCCGACCGACAGACAGAGCACGTGACGCGCTCTCTAGCGCCCCTCTTATAGTCAGGCCAATTATGGAATTGCCCGACAATAAGCAAGGAGGCCGCTATACTACTTATGCCGATTATTGAAGGGTCCCCGGTGAGAGTAGGGTATATATTCCCCCGACCTCCGCGGGCGGAATATATAAAACCTCCCCGAATCTCACTGGCCTCCCCACAATAATCCTTGGCACAACTCGCTGCCACCAACCGCTTCACGGTAACTATTAGCCGAACACACAGACGTGGGATTCAAGATCGAGATAACAGAACAGCCCAAGATTAATTATATAATTTAATCAGCCTAAAGCACACTAGAAACTACAATATATACAATAGGTAATCTACAGAATATACATATGTCAGAGTACAGTTACAGATAAAGCATGGTTTACAAACAGGCATACACAGTTCCAGCAGTTACCTTGTGCGTCTGGCCACAGGGGGGCGCTGTAGACCAGGTTTCTAGGATCCTTCCCACAGATGTTTCCTACACGTGACCCCCGGCGAAAGAACACTGGAAAATGGCCGAAGTAGGGTTATCAACCTGGGCAAATCCAGGTCCCCTCCTACCTTAGTGACCTCACAGGGAAGCACTGCCACTCCCCCCGCTTTTGAGTCAGAATTATCCAGAAAGGGGATATTGGCCATAACTTGGCCTGGGAGCGTCGTAGGCAGACGCCAACGCTCTCATTGTGACAGTTATGAATTTAGCTACAGAACGAGAGGACTCATGACTTGTCTACTAGTTCCCCATTGGCTGATATCATGCCTGGGGTACTTCCCAAGCTCCCGCTCCCATAAAAAAGGTGTGCCAGCATCGTCCGCATGCGGAGACACCATTTTTATGGTTGCCATATTTATCGGAAATATGGCTTGCGAGATATGAACCATATTTTACTGGAGTCGTCCTGTCTGGATACTTCCATAGCCTTGCTAATTAGATAGCAGCCCCTACCACAGGGTCACGGCAGGGAGTCATCCTGTGTCCATTGTTCCCACATCATCTAATCTCCATATCACAGGAGATGGCCATGGGATGTGTTGCTAGGATGTGACACCTTCCAAGATGTTGGACATTGAGAACAAGAAGGGAGGGGGCACGGCCATGGAGTGATGAGAGCGATTATGACTGGCAATCATAATTCCTCTTCATATCCCAGGATTTGCCTCACAGTATTAAAGAGGTTGTCCACTATTTTAACATTGGTGGCCTATCCTTAGAATAGGTCATCAATGTCTAATTGGCCAGGGTCCAACATTCTGCACCCCCACCAATCAGCTGTTGTCAGTGTCGGCGGCGGCAGCAGTAGGTGGCTGGAAATGCTCACTTCCGGAGCTGCCCAATCAATTGATAATGGCTGCAGCTGTGATACTGCACATCCACCTTCTATTGATTTGAATAGGAGGTGGATGTGCAGTACATGCACATAGACTATCCCTATAAAATTTAATTACTTTATTAAATCACTTAAAACCACACCGTGATTACTAAAAGTGCACAGGATAGATTGCTAGCCCTCAATAGCTGCACCTATCTGTGCACTGCCTAACAGCGGGGGTTGGCACCCTAAAAATGCGATGTGGCGCCCCCACTCCGCGACGACTTTCCCTGCTGCCCCTGAAGTCCCTGCCGGAAAAAGGTGCAGTGCCTAAGATAAGTGCAACAAATAAATTGGTGTGGCAGGTGGACAGTAGGGAGGAAAATTCAAAAACTTATCTCATTGATATGAATAAAATAGTAATTTCAAGCCTCAACGCGTTTCTCCCAGAAGTGGGTTCCTCAGGAGGCCAATAGTAAACTACAATGGTAGTTCAGAAAAACCCTCTGTTGCCTGATGGCTGATTCAAAGAGGGGATCCTGATGATAAATAGCACACTGCAGACCCAAATAGTGCTGGTGTCCAAGGGAAAAACTCCCTATTCAATGAGATTTATTTGTTGCACTTATCTTAGGCACTGCACCTTTTTCCGGCAGGGACTTCAGGGGCAGCAGGGAAAGTCGTTGCGGAGTGGGGGCGCCACATCGCATTTTTAGGGTGCCAACCCCCGCTGTTAGGTAGTGCACAGATAGGTGCAGCTATTGAGGGCTAGCAATCTATCCTGTGCACTTTTAGTAATCACGGTGTGGTTTTAAGTGATTTAATAAAGTAATTAAATTTTATAGGGATAGTCTATGTGCATGTATTTTGTTATTCCCTAGTTGTTATCACACATATGAGTCTTGTTGGATGTGCAGTATCCAGCCACGGCCGCTATCAGAAGATGGGGCAGTTCTGGAACTGAGCATTTACAGCTAGCTGCCCGCTGCTGCTGCCAATACACAAATCAGCTTATCGGCGAGGGTGGTGGGTGTTGGACCCCAGCGAATCAGACATTGATGACCTATTCTAAAGGGTGCTTTACACGTTGCGACATCGCTAACGATATATTGTCGGGGTCACATCGTTAGTGACACACATCCGGCGGAGTTAGCGACATCGCAGCGTGTGACGATCAATGAGTGCAAAAACGTGAAAAATCGTTGCTCGTTGACACGTCGCTTCTTTTCAAAATATCGTTGCTGCTGCAGGTACGATGTTGTTTGTCGTTCCTGCGGCAAAGTAGTGGCCAACCTCTTTAACATGTCGTATAAGTGGCAATAAAAATTGTAGGGTCTCATAGGAGGACTAACATATAAAGTAAACATAAAAAATAAAGTTGAAATCAACATCCTTTTCAAGTAAAAAGTAAAAAAATTGCAAAAAAAATCCTATCATCATGTCCAACAAAGGCTAGTCTATTAAAGTACAAAAATAATTTTAAGCACACGATTAATACCAAAAGAAAAAATACATTGCAATACCAGAATTGCCATTTTTCAGTGGCTGCTCTTTTCCCAAAAAATTCAATTAAGGGTTCAGTCACATCTGCGTATAAAATCTGCGAGTGTAGTGCGATAACAAAAATTGCATTGCCCTCGCACCAATGTTAAATATTAGAGCAGAGCACATCTGCTAGTTTTCCCTCTGCAAAATTCGACGTACAGGGCAAATTGCAGCATGCTATGAGTGGCTGCGTATCTCGCCAATACAAGTCAATGGGTGTGAGAAAAGCGCGTGGCACACAGACAGCACATGGACATGGAGTTTTACATACTGTCAAAAGCTAGATAGCTAGAAAGATGGGTAGGAAAGATAGAAAGATAAATAGATAGATAGATACATGGAGAAACACATATATATTTCTCAGTCCCCTACATATTACATGCTTGCACCCCTATAGTGCCTTTCATGTGGCACTAAAGGGTGTTTTGCTTTATTTTGGGCCACAAATTCAATAAATTAAAAAAAAAAAAGACATGGGATCCCTCCTTGGCTGTTGATCCAAAACAGAGGTCATCCCAAGCTGTTGTTTAAAATTATTTATAAACTAAATAAATAATTTAAAAAATTGGATCACCAGACGAGATGAAGCTGACAGCTGAGGTCTGGTATTTTTGGGCTGGGGAGGCCCATGGTTATTCTGTTTGAACCAATCATTTTTAGTACAATAGACATAATAAAAATCATTAACACAATGATATAATTATTAGGAAGGATAAGCATTATACCTATGGCCAGATTTTTGTTCAGGCAATGTTATAAAACCAATTTATAACCATATCAGAATATGAAAACTTCCTGACAAAGAGTCTTTAAACACGATCTTTAAACATTTCTAAAAAATAAATACATGATCTTTACGTTTTGTTGATGCACGTCTCTTGAAATTATGATATATTCGATGAAACCCAAATTTCTACCAGATAAAGTGAGATTTCGGCCACCACTAAAAAATAAAATAACATATACATATATATTACAAGGGCAGGATAATATGATTAGAACTTTCATTAGTTCAGAATTGCATGAGATATGATTAATCACAGCACTTATTGCATTTGATAATAAAAATTGATGAATGAGTGAATCTATTTGGAAGGCCCTCATCTAAGAAAGCAACATTTTTTTTTGTAATATACTGTATATATGACGTCTTTCCCTATGGCTGAAATGCTGTTGCCAATTTACTTTATCCTCTTTGCGCATACGTATGATTTTTAAATGGTAGAATGGCATTTTTTCAGTTTTTTTTCTCCATATGCTTAACATGTATAAACCACAATAAGAATTGCTTCAAACTGCAGGTTTAATTATACATGTAAGCCAAACAAAGATATTCAAAAGCCATAAAGATCATATAAATTTTTATTATTTTTTATTAGTTAAAAAAACATACACAAAATTTAAAAACATACATGACAAAATATGAAAAAAGAGAGGAGGAAGATAAGACATGATACAAAATATACAGGGTGGCCACAAAATTGTATATATGTAGGTCAAAAACAGGCTGAATCAAGAATTGATTTGGTCAAAATAGGCAGGTGCAGACACAACACCTAGTAAAGATAACTCCGTTCTATATAGGTCATTATAGAATCCTCCCAAAAGGTATCAAATAGTTTTGCCCATATAGCAAAACACAATATATTTAAATATATATGAATATACATACAAAAGCACTGACATAGAAACTGTTTGCCAAGATTATTATGTTTAAAAAAGAGGAAGGATACAAAGACCAAGGAGAATTGCTGCCTGTAAAGTCCAAACAGCCAAAACATATGATGGTAAATGATGCAGACAGAGAAGGTTCACCATACACATTAAAGAAAGGCCATACCCGAAGATACTTACCAACCCCTCACACCACTCCAACGACCGTTTCGCAACCGCTTCGTCAGGGAGTGAGGTAGAGGGGTCAGCGGGAATCCTTATGCTATGAGGGACTTCCCAAAGATCCAACATTGTTGTTCCAACAGGAATTGAGCACTTTATTAGATCGGGCTCATGAAAGGGGTCTAATCCCCAAAAAAACCTGGAAAGGTCTGAAGATTAAAAATCCATCAGTGCCTACACTGTATTTGTTACCTAAGGTACATAAGGATTTGCATAATCCCCCCAGAAGACCAATTGTGTCTGGAAATAGTAGCCTCTCTGAGCCCATATCCAGACTTCTTGACCACTTCCTCAAACCGATTGTCACTGAATTGCCCTCTTACGTTCGTGACTCCACCGAGGTTCTCCAGAGATTGGAAGGCATCCATATGGACTCGAACATGTATTTAGTTACATGTGATGTCGAGTCTTTATACACTTGCATTAGCCATATTTTAGGTCTAACAGCACTAAGGGTTTTTTTCCTGTCAGGTCGGGATCTTGATTCGGATATGGCTGAATTCCTTATGACACTTATGGAATTCGTCCTATCACATAACTATTTCGTTCTTAAAGACAGGGGGGGGTTTGCACAAAAAAGGGGCGTGGCGATGGGCACGGCCTGCGCCTCATCCTACGCCAACCTTTTTTTAGGCTCATGGGAACGCGAGTTCGTACAGAACTGTGATGACTTCTGTGCGTCTGTGATTTTGTGGGTCAGATATATTGATGATGTGCTATTTATTTGGCAGGGCACCAAATCTCTTCTGGAACGATTTCTTCAACATCTAAATATGAATACATGGAACATCAAACTATCTTCCCACATCAGCCAAACAACTATTGATTTTCTTGACCTACATATCACAGCCGATGCAGAAGGTTGTATTCACACCAATATTTTTTGTAAGGATACCAGTGTCAATTCCTTCCTCCATGCCCGGTCGGCCCATCCACCGCATGTTATTCGAGCAGTCCCTAAGAGACAATTCATTCGGGCTAGGAGGATTTGTGATAGAGATGACGACTTTGAGGATCAAGCCAAAGATCTAAAAATGAGATTCTCCCAAAGAGAATATTGGGCAGAGTATATTGATCATGCCTACTGTACGTCCAAAGCTGTTGGAAGACATACATTTTTGTATCCCAAGGAGAAGAAAAAATCTGAAGACGTCACACAATTTATCTCTAACTATCAATCAAGATGGAAGGAACTTACTGGTGTGATTACAAAGTTCTGGCCTATTTTTCAAGAAGACTCTACTTTGACTGGCATCATTACTGATAGACCTTTTTTGGTTGCCAAACGAGGTAAACTTTACAGGACTTACTGGTACATAGCCATCATGTGACTTCCTCATCAAATTTTCTTTTTGGTTCAAAAGGCCCAAAATGGGGATCGTGGACATGTGGGAGTTGTACAGCTTGCCCTTATGTCTCTAAGGTGGACACCTTTGCTGATTCAAACAATATGCGCAATTTCAAAATACTGCATTTTATCACCTGCAGAACAACACATGTTATGTATTTGGCAAGATGTCCATGCAACCTACAATACGTGGGCATGACTACGCGTGAATTTCGCGTCCGCATTTTGGAGCATATTAGAGACATAAGGGCAGCTGAAAAATTCCCAATGACCAATTTTTGAACATTGACAAACTGAAACCCTTGGCCAGACACTTTCTTGACTGTCATCCGGGCTAATCTCATCTTTTGAAATTTAGAGGCATTGACCGATTGTATCCTGGCAACAGGAGAGGTGATGTCTGCTCATAAAAGAGTGCTGATAAGTTATATACCGTACAAGATGATCGGCACCCATGCACATTCGCCGAAACAAATTGTATGGAGACAGCACGATCATGAAAACAATCTTTTTGTCCCTATATAGCATGTATATTTTAGGCAGTACAAATTGTTTAAATGGGAATGTTCCACCAACAACAAGGATTTTCATGTCAGCATAAACAATCCTATCAGCTTGTTAACGTTGTCCAAAGCAATTTTTCTTTTGCTCATCACAAGGTCTTATAACTGGAAACAAATGTATTTTTGAACACTCATTTGACAATTATAGGCCCATGCAAGTAGGTGTTTACAAACTGGAGTCATTTAACACTTCAGATCTATTGTTTCACCTGCAGTCTGGGCCAAAAAATTTCCACCATTGTGGTCTGAAATAAACCTTGACCTGCTTCAGATACGTGATTTTTGTTTATGCATTTCTTACAAAGAATGCAATTTGATTAAAAATTGAAAGAAGGAGTTGCTGGTGTTTTCTGGATAGTCGTTTGAAAATGTGCCTGGAATAATCTTGTACAAAATATATTGATGTGCATCGCTAATATAATTTTCTTTAATCTATAATTTAGGTTTGATTTGTATGTGCCAGAAGTGAAAAGATTGGTGGTGATTCATCGTCAGCAAACTGGAGTGAAACACTTTGAAAAGTCATAAAATGCTTGCACATAGCATAGCTGTGCAAAACTATTGCTACTTTTGGCATTTTGACAGCAATTTGAAACAGCTGTAATGGGCAGAACTGGGCAGCAACCGGGGCAGGACAGGGCACGGCTATGTAAGGTAGTTATGGATCACTGCAGCTGGAATAAGTAAACATCTCCATCAGGTGGCCAGAAATCGTAAGAATAGAAACAAAAAGAGAACAGCTGGAACTTCAAAGCAAATTGTCAGTTTCCTAGAGGAAATGGCAGAGAAGAGACACCAGGGTAGCTGACAGTTGTGTCGCAGTTACTATATATAAAAGGCTTGACTAGGCCAACAGGAGAGGGGGTTGGTGTCGGAATCTGTTCCAGGATGGTCATGTGGCAGTGAAATGGGTTTCCAACCCCACCTCAGTGTCATTTTACAATCCCATTGCCCAAAAAAGGGTCCTAGAGCAGCCAGATCCTTGAGAAGGCCTGAGATATATCTGAGAGAGGAAGATCATTGGCCCCTAGCAGAAAGGAAGATCAGTGACCCAAGCTAAGAGGAAAATCCATGACCAGCACCAGTAGAAGCCCTTGACCCATGCCAGTAGAAGACCGTGACCGGTGCCAGTAAAAGCCCATGACCCATTCCAGCAGAAGCCCGTGACCTGCACCAGTAGACATCCGTGACTTGCGCCAGTAGAAGGCCTATAATCAGCACAAGTACAAAAATGTGACTCAATCCAAACTAGACCTGAGAGACAACTCGGCTGTAGCATAGGACCATTTCCATGGGCCGTTGCTTCCTGCACAGAGATACAGTATTGAGTGGAGAGTTAGGCTACACTTCAGAGCATGAAGGCAGCCATCCAATAGCGGGTGCACAAAGATCCCCCAATTTGGACTTGCGGTTTAGTCTTCGACCCCCGTTAAGGCCTGTATTCTGCGTAGTATTGTTTAGATAAGTAGTCAACAGTAACGAATACAGTGACACTGACATTTTCCCACTAGAAGGATATAGAGTATGATAATAGCGATGGTGACCATTAGTTAGTGGTAAGAATAATACTGTGTAATAATGCTGTGTAAAGAATACGGTGCATTCTGTATACTTATGCTGCTGATTAATCCACTGTGGAAACTGATTTACTACAGTTACTTGTGCTTTACAAATATCTTACATTTAAAGTGGTAATCCTTGATTTGTATATAATTAATAAATCTGTTGTTGATTTAGTCACCACCAGTGGCGTAACTAGAGTTTGATGGGCCCCGGTGCAAAGTTCAGACCTAGGCCCCCCTCCACGTACACCGACACTTAAGGTACGGGATAATGACACTGACACTCGGGGTACGAGATAATGATGCTGACACTTGGCTCTTACCCACAGCACCCAGATTTCCCATGATCTGAAATCCCTCTATCAGCACTCAGCTTTCCTATGTTCTGATATCCATCTTGTCCTCGGCACACTGCTTCCCCATGCTCTGCTATACATCTTTCCCTCAGCACCCAGCTTTCCCATATCAGAGCATGGGAAAGCTGGGTGCTGAGAGATGTACAGCAGAGCATGGGAAATCTGGGTGCTGAGAAATGATGTATAGCAGAGCATGGGAAAGCTGGGTGCTGAGAGAAGATGTAAGCATGGGAAAGCTGGGTGCTGAGGGAAAAGAGCCTTTTTCCCTCAGCACAAAACGTTCCCATCCCCTGCTTGTATCTTTGTCCCCCCTTGTATATAGTTCTCCAAATTCAATAATGGCCCCCATATAGCCTTCCAAATAGTATAAAGGGTCCCACATAACCCTTCATATATTAGAATACACTTCCATAGTCCTCCATGTATTATAATGCATTTCCCATAGTTCTCCATGCATTATAATTCACCCTATAGTACTCAATATATAATACTGCACCACATAGTCCTCCATATATTATAATGCACCCCCATAATCCTCCATGTATAAAGTAGCCCTCCAATTATTATCATGAATTTCTCATAGTTCTCTATATATTATAATTCACCCCATAGTTCTCCATATATTATACTGCACCACATAGTCCCCAATGTTTTATAATGCACCCCCATAGTCCATGTATAAGGTAGCCTCCATAGTCCTCCATATATTATAATGTAGCCCCCATAGTCCTATATGTATTATAACGCAACCCCATAAAACTTAATATTGCATTATGCAGCCCCATACTCCTCCATGCATAATGCACCCCTATATTCCATGTATAAGGTGTCCTTCATTTTGTATTATGCAGCCCCCCAGACCTCCATATATAATAATGCAGCCAGCCTCTCCAGGCCTCCATGTATAACAATGCACTCAGCCTCCTCAGGCCTCCATGTATAATGCAGTATCTCCAGGCCTCCATGTATAATGCAGTATCTCCAGGCCTCCATGTATAATGGAGTATCTCCAGGCCTCCATGTATAATGCAGCCTCTCCAGGCCTCCCTGTATAATGCAGCCTCTCCAGGCCTCCATGTATAATAATGCAGCCTCCCCAGACCTCCATGTATAATAATGCAGCCTCCCCAGACCTCCATGTATAATAATGCAGCCTCCCCAGACCTCCATGTATAATGCAGCCTCTCCAGGCCTCCATGTATAATAATGCAGCTTCCCCAGACCTCCATGTATAATAATGCAGCTTCCCCAGACCTCCATGTATAAAGCAGCCTCTCCAAGCCTCCATGTATAATAATGCAGCCTCCCCAGACCTCCATATATAATGCAACCTCCCCAGACCTCCATGTATAAAGCAGCCACTCCAGGCCTCTATGTATAAATAAGCCTCTCCAGGCCTCCATGTATAAAGCAGCCTCTCCAGGCCTCCATGTATAATAATGCAGTCTCTCCAGACCTCCATGTATAAAGCAACGTCCTCAGACCTCCATGTATAAAGCAGCCTCTCCAGACTTCCATATATAATGCAGCCTCCTCAGACCTCCATGTATAAAGCAGCCTCTCCAGGCCTCCATGTATAATAATGCAGCTTCCCCAGACCTCCATATATAATGCAGCCTCCTCAGACCTCCATGTATAAAGCAGCCTCTCCAGGCTTCCATGTATACTAATGCAGTTCCCCAGAACTGCCTTCCCAAGCCTCTGGCCACCGTTTACTCACTTATATTAAAAAAAAAAACAAAACAAAAAAACAACAAGTACTCACCTTCTCTCTTCCTTCCACCGCTGCTGTCCTCCCCGCTGCTCGTTCTCCCGGTGCTGCGGTCGGCGTCCTCCCGTCCTGCACTCTGTGCACTCAGCACAGCAGTCGCTCGGGAGTGACGTCACCGCACAGGGGTAGAATGGTGATGCATAGCGCGGCACCGGCCGCGCTATGCTTCATCATTACTGTGCGCGGTGACGGGGGAGACGCCGCAGCCGCTGACACCAGGTAAGGGGCTCCGGTACCGCCGCTGACACCAGGTAGGGGGGCCCGGTTTCGCCGCGGCAGCGGGTCAAATAGCGGCCGCGTGGTCTGTGACAGATCAGCGCAGCTCCTCTCACACTGACAGGAGCTGGCTGCTGATCTACCTGGCGGCCGCCGGGCCCCTAACCTCCCGGGCCCGGACGCAATCGCGACCGCTGCGACCGCGGTAGTTACGCCACTGGTAACCACTGCCTCCTCATTATCAGTTCAGCACGTCTTACTCCCTTCATTAAGAGTGGCATCTGCAATGCCAGTCTTAATTAATCGATTCCACTGACTTATTCAGCAAAGAAGTAAACCACAGGCACTGAAAATGTTAATATCAGCACATCTTGACATTTTCAGAAAGATCTATATACCATGTAACAGTATACGTTCTTCTCAACTCTTTTGTAATAGTAAGTATTGGAGGAAGCAAAAATCAGGCATTATTTTGGTAAATATAAGCAAATAAAATGTGATCTTAGTGGTCTTACCTGAGCCACACAATATTGGGAACAATGGCCGAGCATGACACCGATTCATACGTAATACTTTTGTTGTAACAATTCCCACTAAAATCCACACAAAGCCTCTTGACTTTATTCTCACTTTGCGGCAGGGAGATCCGAGCATGTGTACGGTTTATGTTAATCACTGTCAATCTGAAAGGAAATTAGGAAAAGAGAAATGAAATGATTTTAGTACAATTAGGTACATAACTAAAATGTATCAAAATACAATGATAAACTTTGATGAATTATACCTTTTTTTTTACAATGGAACAGTGCCTTGGCATCGATCTATACTATTGCCACTGTATGTGTCCATGCCACTGCAGGAGCAAACATCAGCTGACTGATCGGGGTGCTAGACCCCCCCATCACATACTGATGACCTATTCTATGGATGGCAGTCAGTATGATAGACCCAGTCAACCTCTTTCATCACTGTTTCTATTGCCAAAATGTTGCATTTGAGATAGCGCACTAAAGTACCCCCACTTTTTTGTACCAGTTAATTGTTGCATGTATCAAGCACTGTCTGTATGATTTTAGCCAGGCATGTTTGATTCTGAAACACTACGGCTTGTCAGATAAAAACATACTGGAAGAGTCACCGGAGACTGAGTTGCATTGGAGACTAGTCTTTCAGACAGAGCCCCAGCGGATTCTTTCTGCCCGCTGTCCTGGATTGACAGGTCTCTCTCCATAAGCGTACATAGGCAGAGACCTGTCAATTCAGGGCACCAGAAGGGGAAACGCTATCGGGGACCCATCTGTCCAACTAGTCTCCAGCACAATTCAGTCTCTGATGGATTTCCAAGTTTGTTTTTCTGTGAATTGCCGCAGCATTTTAGAATCAAACATTACTGGCTGATTTCATAAAGACAGTGCTTGATAAATGCTGCCCATGGATCGAGCAGCATGTATCAGCTGACAGGTTCATTTTGAGATTAAATTAAGTCTGTTGCTTAAAGAAAATCTGTCAACAGTTTTTTTGTACCTCATCTGTGAGCAGCATAATGTAGGCAAAGAGCCCCTGATTCCAATAATGTATCACTTAGATTACTGGCTGCAGCTGTTCTGACAGAATCAAAGATTTTAGTTTTAGCATGTGGCAGAGACAATACACCTGCCCCTGCTCACATCAGGATGTACATTTCTATAGACAGAAATGCTAATCACAGAGGGGGTGGATTCCACTAATGATAAAGCTACTGAAGCTTAAACTAACACAACAGGAAAACTAAAACACACTTCGTGATAAGAAACACATGAATGAAATCTGTATGTTAACCCTTACAGCATGCGGTCTTCAGATTTTATAGCAAAAACCTGCTGACAGATTCCCTTTAAGGGGATGACCACTGATTGGGGTATTCACTAGATATACTATTAACTCTAAGACCTATTATCCTCTATTGGAGGTGTATCTCTTTCAAGAAAACCTTGTCATTGAACAACTTGTCATGATCTACTTGGCACCTGTCAGTGCTAAGCTGTTGATCATGGGATCTATTTCTGTGACACTAAACCAGGATAGAAAAGGCTTTAATAATTTTACTGTAAGGGTCTCAGGAATTTCAGATGCTTGACTTGTCCAGAAGGTATATAGTTTTACACTCTTTGCTCAGTATTGCTTTGTGAGTGAAATATGACTTTATGTGTTTCAGTATATAATTAGGGTATGTATTAATAAAGCAGCAGCAGTATGGAGGACATTATAAGAAGTAATGAGCATTGAGTGAATGAACTGGGATGAGAAAAATCGTTTACTAGAAGCAGCAGCATCTGTGTGTGTCTGGGCCTGTTTTCCTCTACAGCTGCTGATTCTTCAACCGTCCTTCCACATAGACTTCTAGGGGCAGCAGCTGTAATCTGATTTCCCAGTGAAACCTTTATGTTTCATGTGTGCAAAATTTGAGCGCAAATTCAAAGTAAGAGGAAAGGGGAAGAGGAAAGGAGGTGGACAAGTAGGCATTACAAAGATATCTTCTCTTGTAGGACTACCTCACTGATAAAAAAAAAAAATCGGAGGATAGAATAGCTACTCTAGAAACAAGCATAGCCTTTATACACATACAGAGATATACTTACACTTGAGGTTCGCAGCTGCTGGAGCCAAATAAAAGCACTCTTGACAGATCCTGCAAATTTTCCCCACCAATAAGGACATTTTTCATGCCTGCTGAAGAAATCTTGTCAACTGCCACAAATGTAATGGTGACCTGGGGGTAGAAAATAGTAAATATAGTATTAGTATAGTATTGTTCACATGTACAGTTTTTAATTAAAAAAAAAAAATAATCAGCATCTTAAATTCCTGGAAAACCGCAATAGAACTTCCACACTTTTTTTCTGTGCATTTTTGACATTTTTGTTCTTTTTAGATTGCTAAGTTTGTTTGATCTAAGCAATAAATGAGATTTTAGAAATTTCATTTAATTTACTGTTGCGGTCCTACACTACGGTATCAAAAACACTAAAGGCCCTGTCACACACAGAGATAAATCTTTGGCAGATCTGTGGTTGCAGTGATGGACATATTATTCCATTTGTTCACAGCCACAAACCTGACACTGATTGTCCACAATTTCACTGCAACCACAGATATGCCGCAGATTTATCTCTATGTGTGACAGGGCCTTAAGTGTGAACACATCCTTGTTGTGAGTTGTTTTACATAAAAGACACATTAATTTGGAAATATTTTACAATGAGTCAATGAAAAAATTCCCAAGATTAATTTCTTGCTTTTATTTTAGGTTACTTGTTCACGCTTAAAAAAATAAAAAAAAATATTACTTAATCGTGCTATATATTTTATTTCATCTATAGCACTCTCATTGCTGAGGGGCTGATCCACGCTGTTCTGGAAATTAAAGATAAAAAGATGCCTTGATCATTTCTCATGCACTGTGACCTAGTGTTGCTTGCACAACAGTTTGTTACAGTGTATCGGTGCAGGTAAAAGCAATTTTCTTATTCTCAGCGTAAAGGGAATCTATCACCAGTTTTTTGCTACCTCATCTGAGTGCACATAAATGTAGGAAGAGATCCTGATTCTAACCATGTATCACTTACGTGACTAAGTCAAGCATTTTGACAAAATAAGAGTTCTTAAATATATCATGAAGAAGATCTCACACAGTAAACGCTGCCCACACCACAGCTCTATGTGTACATAGTCTATTGACAGTGAGCTGCTTATCAGAGGAGGGGGCATGGTCAGACAACTGCTCATGTGCCCTGTGGTCCAGCAAAAATACTCAAATGGTTATAAAATCTTTATTTTAAGTAAGCAGCTCAGAGCTTGATACAATCCTCAGATTACAGATCAAAAACCTGCTGACATATTCTCTTTAAAGGGCAACTATGTTCAGAAAATGAGCTATTAGATAAAGGGAACCTGTCACTTGATTTGGCGACTATAAGCTGCGGCCACCATCAGTGAGCCCTTATATACAGTATTCTAGAATACTGTATATAAGATCCCAGGCCACGCTGAATCACCAAAAAACACTTTTATAATACTCACCTAGGGGCAGTTCGGTTCAATGGGTGTCGCTGCTCTCCAGTCCGGCACTTCTCTCCAATCCAGCGCTTCCTCTCTGCTGCGATCTCCGTCATCCTTCTATCAAGCCCAGTGTGGATGACACACAGTGGTGTAACTACAGTCTGATGGGCCCCAGTGCAGAGTTTGAGCCTGGGCCCCCCCCCCCCCTCGTCAAATCTATGGGCCATTGTAGCATTCTAAATCCTATAAAGACATACAAGTTGCCCCCCCTACCCATTCTTTGTGTAGTAATGTCCCACATCCTGTACTAATGTCCCCCATCTTGGGTCACTTCCTGGTAAATATGTCCCCCATCCTGGTACATATGTCCACATCATGGCCCCATCCTAGTGTATGACCCCATCATAGCTATATCCTGGTATATATGGTCCAATCCTGGTATATATGTCCACTATCATGGCCCCATCCAGGTATATATATCCCCATCATGGTATATCACTCCATCATGGCCCCATCCTGGTGTATGACAGCCATCATGCCTATATCCTACTATATATGGTCCCATCCTGGTATACGTCACCATCATGGCCCCATCCTGGTGTAAGACCCCAATCATGGATATAGCCTGGTATATATGGCCCCATCCTGGTATATATGTCCCCATCATTGCCCATCCTGGTATATATGGCCCCATCATGGCCCATCTTGGTATATATGGCCCCATCCTGGAATATAGGGCCCCATCTTTGTATATATTCCCCTATCATGGCCCCATCCTGGTATATATTCCCCATCATGGCCCCATCCTGGTTTATATATTGCCATCATGTCCCCATCCTGGTCTATATGGCTCCATCATGTCCCCATCCTGGTATATATTCCCCATCATGACCGCATCCTGGTATATATGTTCCCATCATGACCCCATCATTGTTTATATGGCTCCATCATGTCTCCATCCTAGTATATAGCCCCATCCTGGTATATAGCTTACATCCTGGTATATAGCACTCCATCCCGGTATACAGTCTCCAATGTGGTATATAGCCACCTATCCTGGTATATAGCCCCCTCATCTTGGTGTATAGCTCTCCATCCTGGTATACAGCCCTCATCATGCAATATAGCCCACTCAGCCTAGTATATAACCCCCACCGCGCCGCATACAGTAACAAAAATAAATAAATGATTGTACTATGTGTTGACTTTCATAATGAGGCATATGGAATTTTGTATATATAGATATGATGGATGTATAGATAGAGAGCTAGGATGGATGTATAGATAGGTAGATAGATAGATGCACAGACAGACAGATAGGATGGATGGATGGATAGATAGGCTAGACAGACAGACAGGATGGATGTACAGACAGACAGCTACATATTGCACACTATACAGGACAAACATATCTTATACATAACACATACAGACAGAACATAATACATGACTCTCATTATACTCACCTCCCTCTTGGCCTCCTGGAGGTCTGAGGGTCTTTAGAAGCAGCTTCTCCGGCTGCAGCAGTGCAGGTGCCCCCCTTCCCTCTTTGTGTGGTGAAGACGGAAGCAGACAGGACACAGAGGAGGGGAGGGCACCCTGTGCTGGAGCCTGTGCACTGCAGGAGCAGAAAATGACAGTGAACTGCTGCTCCCTGCGGCGCCCCATCTGCTATCTGCTGGAAGGGGCCCTGTGCGACTGGTGGCCATGGTACTCACCTACCCTGCACTCCCCCGGTGTCCTCCTGCAATGCTAGCATGCTGACAACTGACCATTGTGTAAACGGCACAACGCATGACATCAGTGTCATGTGCAGCCTCCGACACGCATCTATCTGGATCAGGAGCTGGGGCCCCCTGCACCCCGGTCACAGTGGCGACCTCTGCTTAGGGCAGATCAAAGTACTGTAATGCGCAAGCACGAGGTAAGGTTAAAGACCTCCCACACATGCACACTACAATACTTTGATCTACCCTGAGCAGGGCAGATTAAAGTGTGCCTGCGCAGGACCTCAACGTCGGCTAGTGTGGATGACATAGGACTCATCATGCATACGGGCCTCAGAAGAAGGAGGACGGCGATTGCCGCAGAGAGGAGGCGCCGAACCAGAGAGCAGCGACACCCCTCAGACCGGACAGCCTCTTAGGTATTATAAAAGTGTTTCTTACCTTATACAGCGCGTCCAGGACTCTTATATATAGTGTTCTGGAATGCTGTATATAACAGCTCAGCTGGTGGTGGCCGTGGCTTATAGTCGCCAAATATGGCGACAGGTTCCCTTTGAATCGAGTTTTTGTGTTTAATTTACTTTTGTTGCTAAATTTGGCTTTTTGTATGTCTCTGCTGATAAGTCTGAGTAATGAAATGCCATAGTGGCCAGTGTGAAAATTGAAAGATCAGATTACTAATTTTGTATTCTTTTTTTTTTTTTCAATACACATAAAAATATAAATTGTCAAATAAAAATAAATAACATGAAAACTTGATTTAAACAATAGATCATTTTCTTTTGATCGTTTTTCTTAAGGCTATGGTAACACGCAGTATAAAAATATCGGTCCGATTTTCATCAAAAAAAGGGCTCAATTTTTTTTCTTACATGTCATCCATATGCAATCTGTTCTTTTTACAGTAGCAGTTATTAATAATTTATAGGACCAATTATAGTTTTGTATGTTACAGAATTCCAATGTATGCGTAAAAATTGTATGCTATACTGTGGCCTCTGATTTTTTTCTGGCACCCACAGACTGAAATCAGTGAGTCTCATCCAATTTGAGAGTGAAATCGAGCATGATGCAATTGGTTTTCATACACATATTTTGGCACTGAAAAAAAATCATTCATCTGCACTGCCCCATTGAATAACATTGGTTTGAGTGCTGACCATTTTTTTCACGGATAGACCGAAAATACGAACCTTGCCTTACAATGCATATTGTTAGCTGTCTTCAATGGTCCTTTGTAAAAAAAGAAGCCTGTTTGTTATAATACATATCATGTAGCCTCTGTCATGCTCCCATTGATTTCACACATGTAAAGATGTTGACATGGGGCGGAAGTGAAACACAAAGTATTGCTACTACACCTCTGTAAACCTCTAGTGTCATATACAGGCATCATGCTGAGGTTTCTGTAGGAAGTTCACTAAAAAAAGTGACATTTTTCATTAGCTGTTTCATTTATGGCATTATGTTTACAAAGAAATATTGCTACTGGGAAATAATTTCTATGTACGTGTGGCATCAGAGACTGAACGGTCGTCCTGGCAGGTTTGCACTATTTATAAATAGTGATGAGTGAATAATAAAATATGCAGGTTCAGATTATGCGTACCGAATACCTACCGTAGTACTATTCCAATATTCGTCACGAATTGGGAACCTAATGAGGAACCCGAACGTTTT
>NW_027445397.1:0-30646 GCF_048569485.1 Anomaloglossus baeobatrachus | reverse complement strand
CAGTGATGCCCAGAACCTTTGTGACTCTGATTCAGGCTGTGAGGACCAAGTTTCTGAGCATAATGTTGACCCTTTGTCACAAACTGTAACACCTGTGGTTATAGACAATGAGGAACATACTGATGAAGATGAGACGCAGATACCCGATTGGGATGACAACTTAAATATTCGGTCAGGGCAAGAAGAGGCTCGGTCTGAGGGGGAGGGGAGTGCAAACACAACAATTGATGATGAAGTTCTAGATCCCACCTACTGTCAACCCCCAGTCAGGCACTCGAGGAGGTCAACAGAGGCGGTGGAGGAGGATGCAACCGACGACGAAGTTACCTTGCGCCTTCCTGGACAGAGTCGGAGCACTGGTAGCACGTCTACAACTGCATCCTCAGCCACCACTCTGCCTATGAGCATTATTCGGGGTGGATCAACAGGTCGCATGGCCTCTAAGCCTTGCCTAGCCTGGTCCTTTTTTGACATAGAAAAAGATCGCCCAAATCATGTGATATGTAAAATTTGTCATGATTCTCTTAGTAGAGGTCAAAACCTCAGCACTTTGACAACTTCTTCCATGAATCGTCACATGAATAAATATCATAGGTCCCGGTAGGAAGCTCACTGTGCTGCAATGCTGCAAGAGCGAACCATCCACCGCCCGCCCCTTCCAGTGCATCCGCGCGCTCTTCATCTTCTAGGACTGTGGGGACAGCTGTCACACCTGTTTTTCCACGCCAAACTTCCACCACTGTAACCGCAACAGGCAGTTTGCTTGTAAGGTCGTCAGTTGGTTTGGAAGGGGAAACAAGTGAGTGTGTACAGCTCTCTCAGACATCGATAGCACCAACGTTGGATGAAGGCAACATCATGTCTCCGCCTGCACTTTCCTCACAAACCTGCATTTTTCCAGGGACACCCTACTCAACACCGTCTACACACAGCAGCCAGATCTCTGTCCCTCAGATGTGGTCAAATAAAAGGCCACTTCCTCCGACCCATGACAAAGCTAAGAGGTTGACTCTATCCCTCTGTAAGCTGTTGTCTACCGAAATGCTGCCTTTCCGCCTAGTGGACACACAGGATTTTAGAGACCTTATGTCTGTCGCTGTGCCCCAGTACCAGATGCCTAGTCGCCACTACTTCTCTAAGAAAGGTGTGCCCGCGCTACACCAGCATGTCGCACACAACATCACCGCTTCCTTGAGAAACTCTGTGTGTGAACGGGTGCATTTCACCACCGATACTTGGACCAGTAAGCATGGACAGGGACGTTACATGTCGCTGACTGGGCACTGGGTAACTATGGTGATAGATGGTGAAGGGTCTGCTGCACAAGTCTTGCCGTCCCCACGACTTGTGTGTCAATCCTCTGTCTGTCCAAGTTCCTCCACAGCTTCTGCATCCTCCACCTCATCTGGGTCCTCCACCTCCGCCCCAAGCCTGCCTGGTCAGGCCACCAGCGTTCTCACTGCGCAGAAGGAATCACGCACGCCTCATTACTATGCTGGCAGCAGAGCGCAACGGCATCAGGCGGTCTTTAGCTTGACATGTCTTGGGAATAAGAGTCACACAGCTGAGGAGTTGTGGTCAGCTCTGCGGTCCGAGTTTAATAAATGGTTGTCTCCACTCAACCTGCAGCCTGGTAAGGCCGTGTGCGACAATGCTGCAAACCTGGGTGCGGCACTTCGCCTGGGCATTGTGACACACGTACCTTGTATGGCTCACGTGTTGAACCTTGTCGTCCAGCAATTTTTAACACACTATCCCGGCCTAGATGGCCTTCTGAACAGGGCACGAAAACTGTCAGCTCACTTCCGCCGTTCAAGCGCCGCAGCAGAGCGACTTGCATCGCTCCAGAAGTCTTTCGGCCTGCCGGTTCATCGCCTGAAATGCGATGTGGCGACACGCTGGAATTCAACTCTCCACATGTTACAGCGACTGTGGCAGCACCGCAGAGCCCTGGTGCAATACGTCATGACGTATAGCCTGGGCCAACGAGATGCAGAGGTGGGGCAGATCACCCTGATGGAGTGGTCTCAGATCAAGGACCTATGCACCCTTCTGCACAGTTTCGACATGGCGACGAATATGTTTAGCTCTGACAATGCCATTATCAGCATGACGATTCCAGTCATTTACATGCTGGAGCACACGCTAAACACTATTCGGAGTCAGGGGGTGGGACAACATGAAGGGGATGGACTACAGGAGGATTCATATGCGCAAGGGACAACAACATCACCAAGGTCCAGACGTTCATCATCACCAACGCAGCAGGCATGGGACCATGGGGAACAGGGATCGACAAGGGCGCATAGTAGCAGGCGAAATGTTGAGCAAGGTGCAGGAGAACATGAAGAAATGGAGGACGAACTGTCCATGGACATGGAAGACTCAGCGGATGAGGGAGACCTTAGTCAAATTTCAGTTGAAAGAGGTTGGGGGGAGATGTCAGAGGAAGAAAGAACGGGTAGCACCTCTATGCCACAAACACAGCGTGGACTTGGTCCGCATGGCTGCGCAAGACACATGAGTGCCTTTTTGTTGCACTACCTCCAACATGACAGTCGTATTGTCAAAATTAGAAGTGATGATGACTACTGGATTGCCACACTATTAGATCCCCGGTACAAGTCCAAATTTTGTGACATAATTCCAGCCATAGAAAGGGACGCACGTATGCAGGAGTATCAGCAGAAGCTGTTACTCGATCTTAGCTCGGCTTTTCCACCAAACAACCGTGCAGGTGCAGGGAGGGAATCTCCCAGTTGTAACTTGACAAACATGGGACGGTCTCGTCATCTTCAACAGTCTACCCGTACCAGTAGGACCGTATCTGGTGCCGGTAACAGCAATTTTATGGAATCTTTTCATAATTTTTTTAGACCCTCTTTTGCAAGGCCACCAGAGACAACAAGTCTGACACATACTCAACGGCTGGAGAGGATGATACAGGAGTATCTCCAAATGAACATCGATGCCATGACTGTGCAACTGGAGCCTTGCTCCTTTTGGGCTTCAAACCTAGAAAAATGGCCAGAGCTCTCCAGTTACGCCTTGGAGATTTTGTCGTGTCCAGCTGCCAGCGTTGTCTCTGAACGTGTATTCAGTGCTGCTGGGTGTGTGCTGACAGATAAGCGCACGCGTCTGTCCAGTGACAATGTCATCAAAATGAACAAGTCATGGATCCATAAGGAATTTACTACCCCTGTGTCATCCTGGGGAGAGTAAATGCTTGTTGATTTGGAATGTGCTTGATGCAAATCAAAACATCCTGTTTGCAACTAGGGCCCAAGTGCTGCCACTGATGGGGTGGGTGTCTGTGTGGCCCAATTTTTGGAAAAAAGGGAGACTCCGCTTGGAGTAACCCTTGCTTGCTGTGTTTTTAAAAGAAGCCAAGATGAACAGAGCTGGGATCAGGAAAGACTTTGCTACCTACCCCGGTGTCATCCTGGGGACGGTTAAGAATAGCGTATTTTTGAATGTGCTTGATGCAAATGTAGCTGTGAAGTGTACAACTGGGGCACAACTGCTGCCACTGAAGGGGTGGGTGTGTGTGGGGCCCAATTTTTGGAAAAAAGGGAGACTCCGCTTGGAGTAACCCTTGCTTGCTGTGTTTTTAAAAGAAGCCAAGATGAACAGAGCTGGGATCAGGAAAGACTTTGCTACCTACCCCGGTGTCATCTTGGGGACGGTTAATTATGGCGTATTTTTGAATGTGCTTGATGCAAATCAAAACATCCTGTTTGCAACTAGGGCCCAAGTGCTGCCACTGATGGGGTGGGTGTCTGTGTGGCCCAATTTTTGGAAAAAAGGGAGACTCCGCTTGGAGTAACCCTTGCTTGCTGTGTTTTTAAAAGAAGCCAAGATGAACAGAGCTGGGATCAGGAAAGACTTTTCTACCTACCCCGGTGTCATCCTGGGGACGGTTAAGAATAGCGTATTTTTGAATGTGCTTGATGTAAATGTAGCTGTGAAGTGTACAACTGGGGCACAACTGCTGCCACTGAAGGGGTGGGTGTGTGTGGGGCCCAATTTTTGGAAAAAAGGGAGACTCCGCTTGGAGTAACCCTTGCTTGCTGTGTTTTTAAAAGAAGCCAAGATGAACAGAGCTGGGATCAGGAAATACTTTGCTACCTACCCCGGTGTCATCCTGGGGACGGTTAATTATGGCGTATTTTTGAATGTGCTTGATGCAAATCAAAACATCCTGTTTGCAACTAGGGCCCAAGTGCTGCCACTGATGGGGTGGGTGTCTGTGTGGCCCAATTTTTGGAAAAAAGGGAGACTCCGCTTGGAGTAACCCTTGCTTGCTGTGTTTTTAAAAGAAGCCAAGATGAACAGAGCTGGGATCAGGAAAGACTTTGCTACCTACCCCGGTGTCATCCTGGGGACGGTTAAGAATAGCGTATTTTTGAATGTGCTTGATGCAAATGTAGCTGTGAAGTGTACAACTGGGGCACAACTGCTGCCACTGAAGGGGTGGGTGTGTGTGGGGCCCAATTTTTGGAAAAAAGGGAGACTCCGCTTGGAGTAACCCTTGCTTGCTGTGTTTTTAAAAGAAGCCAAGATGAACAGAGCTGGGATCAGGAAAGACTTTGCTACCTACCCCGGTGTCATCCTGGGGACGGTTAATTATGGCGTATTTTTGAATGTGCTTGATGCAAATCAAAACATCCTGTTTGCAACTAGGGCCCAAGTGCTGCCACTGATGGGGTGGGTGTCTGTGTGGCCCAATTTTTGGAAAAAAGGGAGACTCCGCTTGGAGTAACCCTTGCTTGCTGTGTTTTTAAAAGAAGCCAAGATGAACAGAGCTGGGATCAGGAAAGACTTTGCTACCTACCCCGGTGTCATCCTGGGGACGGTTAATTATGGCGTATTTTTGAATGTGCTTGATGCAAATCAAAACATCCTGTTTGCAACTAGGGCCCAAGTGCTGCCACTGATGGGGTGGGTGTCTGTGTGGCCCAATTTTTGGAAAAAAGGGAGACTCCGCTTGGAGTAACCCTTGCTTGCTGTGTTTTTAAAAGAAGCCAAGATGAACAGAGCTGGGATCAGGAAAGACTTTGCTACCTACCCCGGTGTCATCCTGGGGACGGTTAATTATGGCGAATTTTGGAATGTGCTTGATGGAAATCAAAACATCCTGTTTGCAACTAGGGCCCAAGTGCTGCCACTGATGGGGTGGGTGTCTGTGTGGCCCAATTTTTGGAAAAAAGGGAGACTCCGCTTGGAGTAACCCTTGCTTGCTGTGTTTTTAAAAGAAGCCAAGATGAACAGAGCTGGGATCAGGAAAGACTTTGCTACCTACCCCGGTGTCATCCTGGGGACGGTTAATTATGGCGTATTTTTGAATGTGCTTGATGCAAATCAAAACATCCTGTTTGCAACTAGGGCCCAAGTGCTGCCACTGATGGGGTGGGTGTCTGTGTGGCCCAATTTTTGGAAAAAAGGGAGACTCCGCTTGGAGTAACCCTTGCTTGCTGTGTTTTTAAAAGAAGCCAAGATGAACAGAGCTGGGATCAGGAAAGACTTTGCTACCTACCCCGGTGTCATCCTGGGGACGGTTAATTATGGCGTATTTTTGAATGTGCTTGATGCAAATCAAAACATCCTGTTTGCAACTAGGGCCCAAGTGCTGCCACTGATGGGGTGGGTGTCTGTGTGGCCCAATTTTTGGAAAAAAGGGAGACTCCGCTTGGAGTAACCCTTGCTTGCTGTGTTTTTAAAAGAAGCCAAGATGAACAAGTCATGGGTCAGCAAAGACTTTATCTACCTACCCCGGTGTCATCCTGGGGACGGATAAGAATGGCGTATTTTTGAATGTGCTTGATGCAAATCAAAACATCCTGTTTGCAACTAGGGCCCAAGTCCTGCCACTGATGGGGTGGGTGTCTGTGTGGCCCAATTTTTGGAAAAAAGGGAGACTCCGCTTGGAGTAACCCTTGCTTGCTGTGTTTTTAAAAGAAGCCACGATGAACAGAGCTGGGATCAGGAAAGACTTTGCTACCTACCCCGGTGTCATCCTGGGGACGGTTAATTATGGCGTATTTTTGAATTTGCTTGATGCAAATCAAAACATCCTGTTTGCAACTAGGGCCCAAGTGCTGCCACTGATGGGGTGGGTGTCTGTGTGGCCCAATTTTTGGAAAAAAGGGAGACTCCGCTTGGAGTAACCCTTGCTTGCTGTGTTTTTAAAAGAAGCCAAGATGAACAGAGCTGGGATCAGGAAAGACTTTGCTACCTACCCCGGTGTCATCCTGGGGACGGTTAAGAATAGCGTATTTTTGAATGTGCTTGATGCAAATGTAGCTGTGAAGTGTACAACTGGGGCACAACTGCTGCCACTGAAGGGGTGGGTGTGTGTGGGACCCAATTTTTGGAAAAAAGGGAGACTCCGCTTGGAGTCACCTTGCGGTGTTTTACATGATTTTAGAATGGCGTGCCATGCCTATATCTGTGTGTCCTCCTCTTTTTCCTTGTCCAGCTGTTTTGTTTTCGCATGAGTATATGTCCTTGTCACTTTCCCATGTGTTTGTGTTGTGTTGTGAGTTGTTTGTCACCTTTTGGACACCTTTGAGGGTGTTTTCTAGGTGTTTTACTGTGTTTGTGATTGCCTGCCATTGTTTCCTATTGGCTCGAGTTCGGTTCGTCGAACGTTCGACGAGCCGAACTCGAACGGGAGCTCCGTTCGGCGAACCGACCTCGAGCCGAACCGGGACCGGTTCGCTCATCTCTACTCCTGGACATAGCATTCGAATTACCAGGTCCCTGAAGGCTGAAATGCGTAGTGGCCGGAAATCATGAACAATTACAATGGGCGTATGTGCTGTAGATCCTGCGTCAGTTGTAGCTTGGAACTTTGTCTTTTCACGGATTTGCCCGTCTCTCATGGTGTTGGGCTATTTTCGGATCAAAATGGTGTGTCCCTCCTTGGCCCGTATCATGGGTTATTTCAGGGGCAAATTTAACTCTCTTAGCACTTTTCTCCTTAATTGTGGCCGTTGAATTGTGGGGTCAAGGTCTATCCAACCAGCATATTTGTTGTTTTTCAGACAATTTAGGGCTCGTGCATAGTAATAATAACACAGGTTTCCAAGGGTAAAAATTTTTGAAAGATGTGATTTTTTTCATACTTTTGATCATTGGACTCAGTAAAAATATTGAAAAAATATCATCACGTACAGTTTTTTCACAAACACTGATTCTATAGGTGTTAGGGCCAGGTGGACGGGCAGACCCAGGAGGTGGATCCACTGGGCCGAACACCTTAATGAAGGCAAGGGGTCCGGTAGCCGGAGCACTACGGGTAGCAGGACAGTCCGTGCAAAAGAGTGGAATGGAGAAGTCCCTGGGACCACGGAGTCACTGATGGTAGTCCGGGTGACGGAGCTCAGGTTCGGAGGCCGAGATGTCAGGCAGAGTCCGGAACCGATGGAGCGAGAGGACGGGTCACCACAGGGATCAGAGATGGTACGGACTGACGGGATGGCAGATAGTCAGCGTTCGGGGTTCGGGAATCGGCAGGACCGGATGGCGAGGCAGGAGCGGCTCTAGAAGAGAGATAGGTAAGTATATCACAGAGACACAAGGAGACCTGACTCCTAGCTTAGGAAACACGAAGAACAGGCCCCGCCCACTTGGACATTAAACCCCTTTATACCCTGTACCTGTGTGTTCAATTTCCTGTCAGTGGACGCTGGCCCTTTAAGAGAGGGTCAATGACCGCGCGCGCGCCCTAATGCGCATGCGCGAGGCCCGGGTGCCAGAAGCCAGGGCAGGGAGCGGTGTATAGGAAGCAGGGGAGCCGGCCTGGAGCAGGGCTGCCGACGGGCGCCGGGAGCGGGGACCGGGCCGCCTGGGGACCGCAGGTGGTGGAGGCTGGAGACCGTGGAGCGGGGGATGTCTGCCAGAGGAGCCGGGGAGCGAAGCAGGGGACCCGGAGAGCGTGACAATAGGTTTCCAAAAGGTTAGAATTCTGAAAAGATTCCCTCCATACTTTTCTGAAGATGGTGCTCTAGTGTATTCAAGCGATGTTCCTGTGCTGATGGAAAATGTAACATTAAGTACAATGTGAGCGAGTGGAGACACGTCATTGTTTCATCCAAAAAGTCTGAAAGCTGTGCTACTGCTCAATGGCAGTAAGTATTCTTCAGTGTGTGTAGGGCATGTGTCGCGGGCAGAGGGGCCACGCACGCTACGCTCGGGTTCGGGGACTTCTGCTGCTGCTGCTGCTCGGTGGCTCGAGCGGAGGGCCAGATCCGGGGACTCGAGCAGCGCTCCTCGCCCACGAGTGAAAAGGGGGTGGTTTGTTTGGGGAGATAGTTAGTGACGTCACCCACAGGTCGTGGTGATAATGGGCACCACCACTGCTGGTGACGGGGATCCCGGGAGCGATGGCAGGGAGCAGCTAGGATGTTGGTTCCCCCTCCGTGGGTAGGGGTTGGTGATCCCGGGGCCCGGTGGCGGTACGGGGAGGCTGGATGGCTGGGGTGTACGTACCGAGGGAGCCCGTTTGCCCGCAGGCGCTGGCCCTTGGATCTCTAGCCTATGGCGGTGGCTTTTTATCCTCACGGTGTGGACGGTTGCCTTCTGTCGGGTCTTGGGTGTTAGGGAACCCCTGGGATTCCGGTCACTCTCGGATTTGACCATTGTCGGCGGCTCCTAGCCTGGTCAGGGTCCAATGGCCCTGCCTTTGTGCTTGGTACAGATCCGCTCACCGGTTCAGTTCCCCTCGGGTCACCGCCCGTCCCCGGTCCTACGGTTCAGCTGACTTGTACCACCTCCTGCAGACGGCCACCACCGTCTGCCGACCTTGCTGACAGTGCCTGGGCTCCTACCCAGACACTAACAGTTTCTGTCCTCTCACTTTCCACTACAAAACTAAACTAACTGCTTTTCCCGCCTCCAGGCCTGTGAACTCCTCGGTGGGTGGGGCCAACCGCCTGGCTCCGCCCCACCTGGTGTGGACATCAGACCCTGGAGGAGGCAACAAGGATTTTGTGTGACTGATGTAGACTATCCAGGGGAGGGGGTGTGTGTGATTTTGTGTTTGTGACTACCTGGCTAGTCCAGGGCGTCACACATGCTATGCACTTGGAAGAAAGCTGTGAGAATTTAGACTTTATTCTCAAGAAACTTAACTACAAGGAGCATGGATGGTCAATATGTGGTGGTCTAAAAATGTTCTCATTGCTTCTTGGGCAGCAAGGAGGATATATTAAATACCCATGCTGTTCTGCCTCATGGCAGCCTGCTAATAGTCATTCATTGAAATTTCTGTTACAACCCCTAGAGGTCATTGTTATTCTTTTGAATTGCTGAGTTTCCCTTTAAGCTAAATGTATTCTGGGTAAGGAATGCCTCCCTGAGCTGAGAAGAAGCCTGCAGCCATTTTCTCTTTGGATTTGTCAGGAAAGGACATGCCGACTTACCTCTCTGTACATTCACCCCTGCCTAGTGTAATCCGGTGAGCAAAGCAAATTACATGTGTTAGTGATAGAATCCTAGATGGAAGAGTGTAGTAAATGCATTGTACATTGTACTTCTACACCTTTAGTGTCATCCCTGTCTTGTTTGTCTAGATAAGATTTCTATGTATTGCAGATGCAGTGACCTTTCACCTACATTCTCGTAAGAACTGCATCTCATGTACTGTTATGCTATGTTAACTCTGTATTAACACTGTACTGACTGTAATCATTTTCTTGTTATAGTTTTTACCCGTATAAAACAGTATCTTGGATATACCGTATTCTGTCTTCAACTGCATCTTGGATATTCCTATATTCACTGTATATTCCATGTATACTGCAATCAAGTTCACGTTACCAGCTAATAAATCAAGGCTATTGAACTCCACAGTCTGTTTATTTGAAATGTGAACTAGGGTTTAGCTGTATGCTAGAGATTCACAGCATTACGTAAAAGAAGGCAGAACACATGCTTTTTGTGTGAATTGGAAAGCCAGGTTAGGACTCTTCACTGGAGCAAAAAAAATTGGCCAACAAGAACATCTTTGTAACCGGGACTCAAGAACATTGTTGCATAAAGCTTAGTTGATCCCACCTAAAGTTCTCTTGCCACCACTCCACTGTAAGCTTGGACTGATGAAGCTGTTTGTGAAAGCGCTACTGAAAGAAGGAGAGATGTTTAAGTACCTGTGTACCAAGTTTCAGGGACTGTCAGAATCAAGTCTGAAGGAAGGTGTGATGCCCTGGCAAAACCAGGTAGTTACAGATAGGCCCCCGCACAACACCTTTCCTCACTTAGGAAACACACAGCCGACCTGAAACCCTAGTCACCTAGGACCCTGAAGCCAGGACCGAAACCAGCGGCCTAGCTAATTAAATGATTGAGGGCAGGATTATAGGTCCTATCCCACCTAAAGTCCCTCAAAGAAGACAACAGCCCACTGATAGGGATAAGGCCACCGCCAGGGCCCTTAGATCCCACGGGCCAGCGCCTGCGGGCACGGCTCCTTAGGCCATATCCAGCCGGGAGCGGACTCCTGAGTTCCAGACCAGGCAGTCCACCATACACAAAAACAAGTGCAGAGTAAAGGACAGCGACCACCAGCCTGGGTGGGGGACCTGAATGCAACCGGCCGGGGCGGCAGGCCACCAGCACCTTTGGTTTACCGAAAGACTCGTGTGATTCATTTACTGTGAGTAACCAAACATCCCCCTGCTTGCTCAGGCGCGCCGGCCCTTGCCATCTCCATACCCTGCACAAAGACACTGGGCCCCGGGGCAATCATCCCTACACACGGAGGGGTTAACATCCAGCTGCCACTACATCTCTCCCGGGTATCCCATAACGGCAGCGGTGGTGTCCCACCTCACCACACACCGTTGGTGGCGTCACAAACTTAATACGGCCTAGCCCATACATCTACATTCCTCCTTTTATTCGACATGTCCGCGAGACCCCCGGGTCGAGCCACTCTCTTAGAAGGTCTGGATCCGACCAACGGCGGCTGCTGGCACAGGGGCAGCACAAAAGCATTTTTGTGGGTTCGGATATTCAGAAACCCATGAATGAAGGATGACGTGTTTTAAACAATAATGAAAACTGTTGAAAAAAGGGCTTGGGACTCTTTGAAAGAAGCAATAAATACGTTTCTAGGTAACAACAAAGAATCAAAATTTAAGTCCATCGTGGAGAACATGCTGAAACGTTTCAAAGCCTTGGGTTGTCTAATGAATTTGAAGTTACATTTTTTACATTCCTATTTGGACTACTTGTCTGAAAACCTTGGTGCTGGTGGGAAGAACAAGAAGGTTTTCATCGGAATATCAAGGAGATGGAACGACGATACCAAAGTAAATGAAACGTGAACATGATTGCCGGATGCTTCACAGAGAAGATCCACAGGCCTTCTATAAGAGAAAAGGGGGATTTAGAGAAAAGGAAAAAGTGCAAGAATAAATTTCTAATAAAGTTGCAGAATGACTGTACAATAAATAAATGTATTTTATATATAAAATTGTGAATATTTTTGGTTACAATAAGTATTTTTCTTGTTCATGTCACTTGTATGTAACTTCACACATGGATTGTACAAAATCAATATTTGATGGTTAAAAAAAAATATTTATTTTTTTTTTAAATCAGGACATTAGAAAACATAATAATCAGTCACTGGATTTGAAGTTTCATAAACCAAAATTTTACATAGCTGTGTAATTTGTCGGGCACCCACCGACAATAGAATAGCGCCAGATTTAGGAAGCTGGCTGAGGTCTGCAAAGTCTGTAGCCAGGTGACAAAATTGTCCAACCTGGGTTTCTTCCTTAAGTAGTCTCTGGTATGATGATATGGCATAATCCTGGCAGCCGGAGTCGAAATCCCTAGATTGCGGTTATGATCTCCAATCGGAATTGGAGCCCCTAGATTGAAGCCATGTAGCCAAGTGATCCTCTAGTTGAAGCCAAAGTCCCTAGACCGAGTCCACAAGGCATCAAGCTGCATGGATAATGTTCATTTAAATGATGTGGATAGAAAGACTGAAGATATCTACATGTAGTCTGAAATCCATCATGAATCAATACTATTTTACACAGTCATAAGCAGCCCATGGGCATTCACCTGCATTCAAACCAATAACAGCTCATAGACCAGACAATCCATCTACCACTGGACCAAAGACAGGAAGTTAAATCCACTGCCTGCGGTAACCAACTTAATCCTATAGGCTACTCACACAACAAACCCAACAGAAAGGAAAAAAACATGGCTTCGATTATCCATCCAATGAAAACGCATAACCATTGTGAGCCATTGGACAATGCAATTGGACACTTGGTGACATGGTGCACGGCCCAATGAATCAAGTCTTTACTTCATATTCACGGTTTAAGCCCTTGGGTTCTAATATGCCCAGAGTACATATCCAGAAAGATTCTCTTTCTTTGAGCTAAACACAAGTCAACAATACATTGTAAGCAGATTCTATTACCAGTCCCACACCATTTTGTGACGCATAATCACACAGTGATCCAATTAAGATTCCAAGTCATCGAACATGTCCAAGCCATACGCAGAGGAGGCAATAGAATTAGGAAGCTCAAAGAAAGGGAATCTTTCTGGATATATACTCTGGGCACATTGGAACCCAAAGGCTTAAACCATGAATATGAAGTACAGACTTGATTCATTGGGCCATGCATGGACATAATGGACATAATTCTAATAGGCAGGACAGGTAATAAGGAGCACAAGTTATATGCTAAAATGTGTTGTGTGACAAGACAGACACAGGAAAGGACATGATAACAGGTGTAGGGACCAACAAGGTGAGACAAGGGGTATCAGGATAGGGTCAAGTAGGTATGAATGTAGTAATGGGGCAGGCATAGAGAATTGTATGTGAATGTGAATTACAATAAATCACTAAGGAAAGGAATATGTGAGTGTGTGCCTAATGTAAACTAATATTGTACTGGCAAAATTATAGATGGAAAGGGAGAAGGGGAGGGGGGAGAGAGGAGGCTGTAATTGACTACAAGGGTATGAGTTATGAGTGATCATAGGGATAGTGTTACATAAGTGGAAATACCTATGGAGGACCGGATGTGTAAGCGCATACCTTATACAAACCTATAGAGTGCTGATGGGTGAGAGTGTGATGTTAGATATAAGACATCCTATAGTGAATAGTGAGCCGTAATCAAGTGCAACAGGGATATTTCACGTGACTATGGGAACCTGGAAGGTAAAGAAAGGGGAGAAAAAACTGTTAGACAAGGTAATCAGACATAATGTAACCAGTTGATCAGACATGATCACCTGGTTTGAGACCCCCTGCCTTACACTATATAGATATCATGTTCATTCCCCATCTATCTTGCTCAGGAGAGCATCTCCCTCCCCCGGCACCAAGAGCAGCTCATACTGAATTGTTACATTGACTAGTAACACTGCACACAGAAATGCACCTTAATATTCCACTGTTAACCCTTTCCTCCCAGCAGTAACACACAACTCCTCACCTTGATATCATGGTGATTTATGGTCAGAATGACTTCAATGCGATCAGTGATTTCTATTCTAGCTCTGCTCACATAGATTTTATATCCACACTCAACTATAGGCCGTTCTTCATATTTTGGGGGCTTTTAGTCAGATATACTAGTTTGTGCCTGTATAGTATTGGTGTAGATGGGAGTGTAGGGCATGGGTTACATGGCACTGTGGTGGAATACTGATGGGAGGTATTGGTGCTGTGTTTGATGCTTCTACTGGGTATTTTCCTACAAATACTGGAACAGCTCACTGCTTAGAATGATCCTTCCCAGCTCTATAATATATTATATATACCCCACAATGCAGGCTCACACACACATTTGTCTCAAGTGTGTTGTAGGGACACAGATACAGTCTTGGTCATGTGACTAAAGGCTACTTTACACACTGCGATATCGGTCCCGATATCGCTAGTGTGGGTACCCGCCCCCATCTGTTGCGCGACACGGGCAAATCGCTGCCCATGCCGCACAACACCGACCAGACCCGTCACACATACTTACCTGCCCGGCGACGTCGCTGTGTCCGGCGAACCGCCTCCTTTCTAAGGGGGCGGTCCGTGCGGCGTCACAGCGACGTCACTGAGCGACCGCCCAATAGCAGCGGAGGGGCGGAGATGAGTGGCCGGAACATCCCGCCCACCTCCTTCCTTCCTCATAGCGGCTGGGAGGCAGGTAAGGAGAGGTTCCTCGTTTCTGCGGTGTCACACGGAGCGATGTGTGCTACCGCAGGAGCGACGAACTACATCGTTACTGCTGCAGTAACGATAATCGAGAATGGAGACCCATGTCACCGATGAGCGATTTTGCACGTTTTTGCAACGATGCAAAATCGCTCATCGGTATCACACGCAGCAACATCGCTAATGCGGCCGGATGTGCGTCACAAATTCCGTGACCCCAACGACTCCGCATTAGCGATGTCGCAGCGTGTAAAGCCCCCTTTAGTGGGAGTGGTGTACAGGGTCTTAGCAGTAAAGAGTATTCCATATTTCTGCCAGATACCCACAGAGATATTGAAATCTGAAAAAAGAGACTTCTGCTCATTGAAGGTAAGAACTACTCACATAGCGTTCAGCTCCACAGCAAACGAGTGCTCTAGCACTGGCATCTCAGCAGGGATATTCCCCTACTACACATGTGTGTCTAGGTCACTGTGACAGTTTACAGGACATAACTCAGGGCACCTAGACAGAAGGCAGAGGGACTACTTTCTATTTCTGGTGTAGAGCTTAGTACAATATATATATATTTATACTATTACATGGGACACATGTACCTTGTATTACCATTATTCGCTGTATATGAACCCCTTTTCTCCGGGCATTATTTGTCTATAGCATTTTTCACGAACCTGAGGCAACTGAGAACCCTTCAGTGAAGGAATTCCACTAACCCTCACAATACCTACCAGGGGCCTCCCTGCAGTAACTCAGGTAGTTGTACCCATTCTCTTTCCGCATTCTATGTGTTCTTCTTCTTTCTTCTTTTTTTTCTTTTTTCTTCTTTTTATTTCTATCATGTAGTTCAGGGGTTTATAGATATATGTCCTGCATCTCATATTTCCTTTAGTGGTGCTTCTTACCCATTCTCATATCATTTACCCTAGTATTTCATGATCCTGAGGCGACTGAGAACCCTTTAATAAAGGAATCCTTTTTCACCTGAATTGTCAAGTGATACTTACCAGTGACTATCACGTAATGTTACAGGTAGTTCCATTTTCTTCCTCTTCTTTCTCTCCTTTCTTCTTTGTCACACGGTCCATTGTGTTATAGCCCACGTGTCATGATAACACTTGTACCATCTTTTCATTTAGATTCCACCTACAATTATTTACCGATTCCAGTTCTGGAATAGGCTTTCATCATCTACTCACTAGAATTCTCAAGTTCATAAGGTACTGAGACATATACATGTTCACACCATTATAAAGAACAAAGTATAAACATTGAGGTTTTTCTCACACCCATGTTCCTGTGTTCTTTGATATGATATGTGTTCATTTCCTTCACTATATAGGATTGCAAGTTTTCCATTTGTACCTTAATGGCAATGACGCTATACAATTGAACACATATCATCCTGTTATCCATATAGGTGTGTATTTACCTGCTTGACTATTTTTGGCTGTTTGATCCAGAATGTTTCTCCAGATAGGTCATGTGGAAATTTTCTTTCCTCAGTACAAATGTTTTCACTATGGCTTTGGAAAATTTTTTTGTATGTGCATCATGGTCATTTGACCCATTGTACTCTCAAGTAGCAATATATTGTACTGTTATGTTGTACTATGTACTAATTACGTGTTTATATGGTTTTGTAACCCTTTATGATCTTAGATAACTTTATCTTTGATAAAGACCTAAAAACAAGCTCGAAACGTTGGATGAATTATCCTTTTGCACAAATAAAGAATTTT
Organism: Anomaloglossus baeobatrachus; assembly: GCF_048569485.1. Taxonomy (NCBI): domain Eukaryota; kingdom Metazoa; phylum Chordata; class Amphibia; order Anura; family Aromobatidae; genus Anomaloglossus; species Anomaloglossus baeobatrachus. The sequence continues at coordinate 14,707 of NW_027445397.1, read as the reverse complement.
CAGCATTCTAAGAGTTCTTTTCTTACGTTATTGATCACTATAGTGTGCCAGAGCTATTTCTATTGAATTGACTCTTATTTTTTCTGACCACCTGCTATATACACAGTGAGCCAGACATATTCAATTTTCATTCAGAAGGCAGAGGGAAGCCTTAGCAGCTGAGCCTATATCTTGGCTTGTGAGCATTAGAACAGGCCGGCGATTACAGGGTAACATGAAAAATGTCCAGCTTGCATTATGACTAGAACATGACAATATCCTTTTAAGTACTAACCTATGATGCGTTCCTAAGCAGTTGATGTTATATGTTCTACATTTCATTTTCTGCATACTTTCCAAGTAGTAGAATTTGCAGAGCAAAAACAAGGAGAATGGTGCTTTTTGCAGCCGCCGCCCACTGCAATGAATCTGAATAACTCCTCCTTTTGGGCACAAGCACCTCCCCTCCCCCTTGCAGTCTTTCCAATTCATGATACAAAAAGACGGACGGACAGGACAGGACAGGACCATCTGCCTGACTTTCCGTCACTGCCACCCTTTGCCATCCTTGCCCGTAGAAAGCCCTTTCATCATCCCCAAACCCTAATCTTTTCCCTTCCCTTCCCAGCTGCGTCTCACTCCCTTTCATTAGGAAGTGAGCGCAGCCTTTTCTCCGTTCTGCACATGCGCGACGTTAAACACAAATGCGCAGGCGTGCGTTCCATTAGCCTCACTGCATTCCACTCCCATACAGGAAGTGGGCACAGCTATTACTACGGTCGCACATAAAAGAACCCACGGCCACCACTGCACATAGCTGACTCCACCACAGGACACCCACTTCTACACCAACGCAGGTAAGACAGGATCGGCACCTCTATGCTCCCGTTACAATCAGGCTCAGTCACCATGTGATAACGCTCTCAACTCTTTAGTTGCAGGCTCCCCTTGCTTCACCTCCACTGGCTGTGCTGCCATTTCCTCTCCCACCTGGAAGGTATACTTTATTCCACTATTTTCCTGTTTCTCTCTTCCCCCTTTTCCCATAACCTACTTTTATCTGCATTTGTGGGGTATCTATATGCTATTTACATCATAGTTTTATTCATTAATATGGAAGGGAAGAGTGCCCATGAGAGTGTTGAACTGCGGAGAGCAAAAGATTAAGCTGCTCCGATTTGCCACCATTGATAAGCTGTTCTCAGTAGATACACATGCTATCCAAACAGCAGCATCCACCATTGCTTCAGCCCACCCATTCAGTGACAGCTCACCAAGTCAGCCAGAGGAGTGGTGTAAGGAATTACACGTAGGCACTGACTCCACACCTTCACATCACAAGAAGGGGGTCTACAGGCTAGTGCAAGAATACGAGCAAGTCTTCAGCAAACATCCGCTAGACTTTTGAAAAATAAAAGGGGTCAAACACTACATCCCCACAAGTGCACACCCACCCATCAAAGAGAGATATAAGCCAAATCTACCTGCACATTACCAGTGTACCAAGGACATGTTGAGCAACATGAAGGAGGCTGGGGTTATCCGTGACAGTTGTAGCCTCTGGGCAGCTCCGTTGGTCCTGTTAAAGAAGAAGGACAGCACCACTCCCCTGTATTGAGGAATAGCTAGCTGCATTGACAACTGCAAATTATTTTTCTACCCTTGATCTCACTAGTCACTACTGGCAAGTGTCCGTTGCTGAGGCAGACCGGGAGAAGACCGCCTTTGCCACCCCGATGGGTCTCTGCGAGTTCAAAAGCATGCCCTTCGAGCTGTGCAATTTGCCAGGAACCTTCCAGAGGCTGATGGAATGCTGCTTGGGACACCGAAACTTTGAAACGGTACTGCTATACCTTTATGATGTTATTGTTTATTCTAACGCAAACAAGATTTTAGGGTGTATAAAAAGGGAGATTAGATCCGATGATCCCAACGTATTGTTACCCCTCTATAAATCACTTGTAAGGCCACATCTGGAATATGGGGTAAAGTCCTGAGCAGGTTGATAACCATTGGTTTGAGCATGGTAGGGTGTAGTACGCATCTTCCTGCATCGGTAAAAGCTGCAGAAGTCCTTGAAGATTTCCGCTTCAAAGGCAGTGCCTTGATCTGTGAGGACTCTCTCTGAGTAGCCATGAGGTCTGCATAAGTGTGCTTGGAAGACCTTCGCTGCAGTATGGGCCATTAGATCTTTGACTTGTACCACAACCATAAATCTCGAGTAGTTGTCTACCATCGTAAGTGCATACGTGAGCTCACCTCGATATTCTGCAACAAAACTCCCTTTTTCGATTTCAGTTTCAGCAAACACTCCTCTTCCTGTAGAAAATATTTATCATTACCTAAGACAGTCATTCTAATGCATGACAATATTAAGGCAATTTAGTTAAAACTTGTTTTAACTCACCTTTAAGGGGATTGATGTATTTCATGGTCAATCCAGGTTTGTCAGTGATGGCACTGACATAATGTATGGCGTCTTTTTCGGGCGTTATCCTTTGCCTTTTCATTGTGAAAATCCAGTTGCCTATATCAAAGCAAATTCTACTACTTGGAAAGTATGCAGAAAATGAAATGTAGAACATATAACATCAACTGCTTAGGAACGCATCATAGGTTAGTACTTAAAAGGATATTGTCATGTTCTAGTCATAATGCAAGCTGGACATTTTTCATGTTACCCTGTAATCGCCGGCCTGTTCTAATGCTCACAAGCCAAGATATAGGCTCAGCTGCTAAGGCTTCCCTCTGCCTTCTGAATGAAAATTGAATATGTCTGGCTCACTGTGTATATAGCAGGTGCTCAGAAAAAATAAGAGTCAATTCAATAGAAATAGCTCTGGCACACTATAGTGATCAATAACGTAAGAAAAGAACTCTTAGAATGCTGAAAATTCTTTATTTGTGCAAAAGGATAATTCATCCAACGTTTCGAGCTTGTTTTTAGGTCTTTATCAAGGATAAAGTTATCTAAGATCATAAAGGGTTACAAAACCATATAAACACGTAATTAGTACATAGTACAACATAACAGTACAATATATTGCTACTTGAGAGTACAATGGGTCAAATGACCATGATGCACATACAAAAAAATTTTCCAAAGCCATAGTGAAAACATTTGTACTGAGGAAAGAAAATTTCCACATGACCTATCTGGAGAAACATTCTGGATCAAACAACCAAAAATAGTCAAGCAGGTAAATACACACCTATATGGATAACAGGATGATATGTGTTCAATTGTATAGCGTCATTGCCATTAAGGTACAAATGGAAAACTTGCAATCCTATATAGTGAAGGAAATGAACACATATCATATCAAAGAACACAGGAACATGGGTGTGAGAAAAACCTCAATGTTTATACTTTGTTCTTTATAATGGTGTGAACATGTATATGTCTCAGTACCTTATGAACTTGAGAATTCTAGTGAGTAGATGATGAAAGCCTATTCCAGAACTGGAATCGGTAAATAATTGTAGGTGGAATCTAAATGAAAAGATGGTACAAGTGTTATCATGACACGTGGGCTATAACACAATGGACCGTGTGACAAAGAAGAAAGGAGAGAAAGAAGAGGAAGAAAATGGAACTACCTGTAACATTACGTGATAGTCACTGGTAAGTATCACTTGACAATTCAGGTGAAAAAGGATTCCTTTATTAAAGGGTTCTCAGTCGCCTCAGGATCATGAAATACTAGGGTAAATGATATGAGAATGGGTAAGAAGCACCACTAAAGGAAATATGAGATGCAGGACATATATCTATAAACCCCTGAACTACATGATAGAAATAAAAAGAAGAAAAAAGAAAAAAAAGAAGAAAGAAGAAGAACACATAGAATGCGGAAAGAGAATGGGTACAACTACCTGAGTTACTGCAGGGAGGCCCCTGGTAGGTATTGTGAGGGTTAGTGGAATTCCTTCACTGAAGGGTTCTCAGTTGCCTCAGGTTCGTGAAAAATGCTATAGACAAATAATGCCCGGAGAAAAGGGGTTCATATACAGCGAATAATGGTAATACAAGGTACATGTGTCCCATGTAATAGTATAAATATATATATATTGTACTAAGCTCTACACCAGAAATAGAAAGTAGTCCCTCTGCCTTCTGTCTAGGTGCCCTGAGTTATGTCCTGTAAACTGTCACAGTGACCTAGACACACATGTGTAGTAGGGGAATATCCCTGCTGAGATGCCAGTGCTAGAGCACTCGTTTGCTGTGGAGTTGAACGCTATGTGAGCAGTTCTTACCTTCAATGAGCAGAAGTCTCTTTTTTCAGATTTCAATATCTCTGTGGGTATCTGGCAGAAATATGGAATACTCTTTACTGCTAAGACCCTGTACACCACTCCCACTAAAGGGGGCTTTACACGCTGCGACATCGCTAATGCGGAGTCGTTGGGGTCACGGAATTTGTGACGCACATCCGGCCGCATTAGCGATGTTGCTGCGTGTGATACCGATGAGCGATTTTGCATCGTTGCAAAAACGTGCAAAATCGCTCATCGGTGACATGGGTCTCCATTCTCGATTATCGTTACTGCAGCAGTAACGATGTAGTTCGTCGCTCCTGCGGTAGCACACATCGCTCCGTGTGACACCGCAGAAACGAGGAACCTCTCCTTACCTGCCTCCCAGCCGCTATGAGGAAGGAAGGAGGTGGGCGGGATGTTCCGGCCACTCATCTCCGCCCCTCCGCTGCTATTGGGCGGTCGCTCAGTGACGTCGCTGTGACGCCGCACGGACCGCCCCCTTAGAAAGGAGGCGGTTCGCCGGACACAGCGACGTCGCCGGGCAGGTAAGTATGTGTGACGGGTCTGGTCGGTGTTGTGCGGCATGGGCAGCGATTTGCCCGTGTCGCGCAACAGATGGGGGCGGGTACCCACACTAGCGATATCGGGACCGATATCGCAGTGTGTAAAGTAGCCTTTAGTCACATGACCAAGACTGTATCTGTGTCCCTACAACACACTTGAGACAAATGTGTGTGTGAGCCTGCATTGTGGGGTATATATAATATATTATAGAGCTGGGAAGGATCATTCTAAGCAGTGAGCTGTTCCAGTATTTGTAGGAAAATACCCAGTAGAAGCATCAAACACAGCACCAATACCTCCCATCAGTATTCCACCACAGTGCCATGTAACCCATGCCCTACACTCCCATCTACACCAATACTATACAGGCACAAACTAGTATATCTGACTAAAAGCCCCCAAAATATGAAGAACGGCCTATAGTTGAGTGTGGATATAAAATCTATGTGAGCAGAGCTAGAATAGAAATCACTGATCGCATTGAAGTCATTCTGACTATAAATCACCATGATATCAAGGTGAGGAGTTGTGTGTTACTGCTGGGAGGAAAGGGTTAACAGTGGAATATTAAGGTGCATTTCTGTGTGCAGTGTTACTAGTCAATGTAACAATTCAGTATGAGCTGCTCTTGGTGCCGGGGGAGGGAGATGCTCTCCTGAGCAAGATAGATGGGGAATGAACATGATATCTATATAGTGTAAGGCAGGGGGTCTCAAACCAGGTGATCATGTCTGATCAACTGGTTACATTATGTCTGATTACCTTGTCTAACAGTTTTTTCTCCCCTTTCTTTACCTTCCAGGTTCCCATAGTCACGTGAAATATCCCTGTTGCACTTGATTACGGCTCACTATTCACTATAGGATGTCTTATATCTAACATCACACTCTCACCCATCAGCACTCTATAGGTTTGTATAAGGTATGCGCTTACACATCCGGTCCTCCATAGGTATTTCCACTTATGTAACACTATCCCTATGATCACTCATAACTCATACCCTTGTAGTCAATTACAGCCTCCTCTCTCCCCCCCTCCCCTTCTCCCTTTCCATCTATAATTTTGCCAGTACAATATTAGTTTACATTAGGCACACACTCACATATTCCTTTCCTTAGTGATTTATTGTAATTCACATTCACATACAATTCTCTATGCCTGCCCCATTACTACATTCATACCTACTTGACCCTATCCTGATACCCCTTGTCTCACCTTGTTGGTCCCTACACCTGTTATCATGTCCTTTCCTGTGTCTGTCTTGTCACACAACACATTTTAGCATATAACTTGTGCTCCTTATTACCTGTCCTGCCTATTAGAATTATGTCCATTATGTCCATGCATGGCCCAATGAATCAAGTCTGTACTTCATATTCATGGTTTAAGCCTTTGGGTTCCAATGTGCCCAGAGTATATATCCAGAAAGATTCCCTTTCTTTGAGCTTCCTAATTCTATTGCCTCCTCTGCGTATGGCTTGGACATGTTCGATGACTTGGAATGTTAATTGGATCACTGTGTGATTATGCGTCACAAAATGGTGTGGGACTGGTAATAGAATCTGCTTACAATGTATTGTTGACTTGTGTTTAGCTCAAAGAAAGAGAATCTTTCTGGATATGTACTCTGGGCACATTAGAACCCAAGGGCTTAAACCGTGAATATGAAGTAAAGACTTGATTCATTGGGCCGTGCACCATGTCACCAAGTGTCCAATTGCATTGTCCAATGGCTCACAATGGTTATGCGTTTTCATTGGATGGATAATCGAAGCCATGTTTTTTTCCTTTCTGTTGGGTTTGTTGTGTGAGTAGCCTATAGGATTAAGTTGGTTACCGCAGGCAGTGGATTTAACTTCCTGTCTTTGGTCCAGTGGTAGATGGATTGTCTGGTCTATGAGCTGTTATTGGTTTGAATGCAGGTGAATGCCCATGGGCTGCTTATGACTGTGTAAAATAGTATTGATTCATGATGGATTTCAGACTACATGTAGATATCTTCAGTCTTTCTATCCACATCATTTAAATGAACATTATCCATGCAGCTTGAAATCCATCCAATAAGAGAAGCAACCTTGTACAACCAATCTGATAAGGGCACAGTATATCCTAAGGGAAGGTTATGGCGGATGCAGGAAGATGCGCACTACACCCTACCATGCTCAAACCAATGGTTATCAACCTGCTCAGGACTTTACCCCATATTCCAGATGTGGCCTTACAAGTGATTTATAGAGGGTTAACAATACGTTGGGATCACCGGATCTAATCTCCCTTTTTATACACCCTAAAATCTTGTTTGCTTTAGAATAAACAATAACATCATAAAGGTATAAGATGACGCCATTATTAGCGTCACCATACCGCTACTCTGCCTTCTAAAACGGTCTCTGCTCAAAACCAAACATGATGCATTGCAGGCGGAGCGCGATGAGTTGCAGCAAGAAACAGTAGTGGGTGTGGGTGATAACACACAGCCCAGCCTCGTCTCATCACAACGTGCAGTGGAGGACTATGACGAGGAGGAGGATGAAGACATGGAGCAAATCTCCGGCCAAATTGAGGATATGACATGCACACCAGTCATATCCTCGGTTCAGCGTGGCTGGCCAGAGGACAGGGTAGATGAGGAGGAGGAGGAGGAGGAGGAGGAGGACAGCATGTTCAGTCAACGTGTTGGTCAGGCTACTGAAGTCCTGGCTGTTAAGAGTCTGGCGCACATGGCTGACTTTATGGTAAGCTGCCTGTCTCGTGACCCTCGCGTTAAGAACATCTTGGCCGACAATCATTACTGGTTGGTAACACTGTTAGACCCACGCTACAAGGAGAACTTTATGTCTCTTATTCCCGAGGCGGAGAGGTCAACCAAAATGCAGCAGTTCCGGAAGGCCATAGTCACGGAAGTAGGCAAAGCATTCCCCTCACAAAACGCTAGCGGCATAGGTCAGGAATCAGTGGACAACCAAGGCGTACAGCCGAGAGAGGCACAAGTCCAATCCGCCAGAGGTAGGGGAACAGTCTTTAAGATGTGGGACAGTTTTCTCAGCCCCTCACGTACCACAGCCCCTGAGGTGCGGGGTAGTGCCACAAGAAATCCTAAGTTTGCCCAGATGCTCAAGGAGTACCTTGCAGATCGAACAACTGTACTCCGACATTCCTCTGTGCCTTACAATTATTGGGTATCCAAGGTGGACACGTGGCATGAATTGGCTCTCTACGCCTTGGAAGTCCTGGCCTGCCCTGCCGCTAGCGTTTTGTCAGAGCATGTTTTTAGTGCCGCAGGTGGAATCATTACAGATAAACGCACCCGCCTGTCAACTGAAAATGCTGACAGGCTGACTCTGATCAAGATGAACAAGGGTTGGATTGGGCCAGACTTCACCACACCACCAGCAAATGAGAGCGGAATTTAAAGTTTGTAACGGGAATTTGCCATGTACCTCCAGTCACCCATGGGTACACACTTCTGGACTTTGGATAATCGCTGGACTGCTCCTCCTTCTCCTCATGCGCCACCATGATGACCGTTACAAGAGTTAGGCCTTTGTTTCAGGTATACCCCCAGTGGTAAATTTTTTCGCCCATTCTTTGCAGAATGGACATTACAACGACAGGAGACCCGCTCCTTTGCAATGGGAACAATGTTTTGAGGCCCTCATGCACGTCTCTATGCAGGGACAACGTGGAGCCTCCCAATTTTTGGCTGCCCTGCCAAAGGGCTATACTATAATACACCCACTTCCTGACAATGGACACTTAATGTTTTGAGGCCCTCATGCACGTCTCTATCCAGGGACAACGTGGAGCCTCCCAATTTTTGGCTGCCCTGCCAAAGGGCTATACTACAAAAGACCCACTTCCTGACAATGGACACTTAATGTTTTGAGGCCCTCATGCACGTCTCTATCCAGGGACAACGTGGAGCCTCCCAATTTTTGGCTGCCCTGCCTAAGGGCTATACTATAATACACCCACTTCCTGACAATGGACACTTAATGTTTTGAGGCCCTCATGCACGTCTCTATCCAGGGACAACGTGGAGCCTCCCAATTTTTGGCTGCCCTGCCAAAGGGCTATACTACAAAAGACCCACTTCCTGACAATGGACACTTAATGTTTTGAGGCCCTCATGCACGTCTCTATCCAGGGACAACGTGGAGCCTCCCAATTTTTGGCTGCCCTGCCTAAGGGCTATACTATAATACACCCACTTCCTGACAATGGACACTTAATGTTTTGAGGCCCTCATGCACGTCTCTATCCAGGGACAACGTGGAGCCTCCCAATTTTTGGCTGCCCTGCCAAAGGGCTATACTATAATACACCCACTTCCTGACAATGGACACTTAATGTTTTGAGGCCCTCATGCACGTCTCTATCCAGGGACAACGTGGAGCCTCCCAATTTTTGGCTGCCCTGCCAAAGGGCTATACTACAAAAGACCCACTTCCTTCCAATGGGCACTTCAGGTTTACAGGCCCTCATGCACGTCTCTATCCAGGGACAACGTGGAGCCTCCCAATTTTTGGCTGCCCTGCCTAAGGGCTATACTATAATACACCCACTTCCTGACAATGGACACTTAATGTTTTGAGGCCCTCATGCATGTCTCTATCCAGGGACAACGTGGAGCCTCCCAATTTTTGGCTGCCCTGCCAAAGGGCTATACTACAAAAGACCCACTTCCTTCCAATGGGCACTTCAGGTTTACAGGCCCTCATGCACGTCTCTATCCAGGGACAACGTGGAGCCTCCCAATTTTTGGCTGCCCTGCCAAAGGGCTATACTACAAAAGACCCACTTCCTTCCAATGGGCACTTCAGGTTTACAGGCCCTCATGCACGTCTCTATCCAGGGACAACGTGGAGCCTCCCAATTTATGGCTGCCCTGCCTAAGGGCTATACTATAATACACCCACTTCCTGACACTGGACACTTAATGTTTTGAGGCCCTCATGCACGTCTCTATCCAGGGACAACGTGGAGCCTCCCAATTTTTGGCTGCCCTGCCTAAGGGCTATACTACAATAGACCCACTTCCTTACAATGGGCACTTCAGGTTTACAGGCCATCATGCACGTCTGTATGCAGGGGCATTGGTGAACCTCACAATTTTGGACTGCCCTGGCAAAGGAAAATACTACAAAGACTCAGTTCCTCAAAATGGGCACATTAGACTCAGAGGCCTTTATGCACGTCTCTTCTCAGGGACATCGGAGTGCCACACAATGTTTTACGTAAAATCTTTCATGTATTGATCTCAAAAAGTAACATACATTAGCTCGATCTCACTATTGGGTATGTGCCCTTAACATTTCCGCTATGAAAAATCATTTTGGTGTCATTTTGGAAGGTTTTCTGGTGAGTCCGTAAAAATGGCGTAAAACGTGGACAAAATTATTCACAGCTGTGACTTTTGAGTGATAAATGCTTCAAGGGGTCTTCCCCATGCTGTTGCCATGTCATTTGAGCACTCTTCGGAGACTTTTGTGCCATTTTTAGGGTTTCTACATGCTGCCGGTGGTCATTTCACAAAAATACTCGGGTCTCCCATAGGATAACATTGGGCTCGGTGCTCGGGCCGAGTACACGAGTATCTTGGGAGGCTCGGCCCGAGCTTCGAGCACCCGAGCTTTTTAGTACTCGCTCATCACTACTAATAAACCTAAAAAATAAAAATAAATTGAATAAAAATCATGAATGTTGTGTTATAACAGGAAATTCGGTGTAAGAATGAATATCCGGGATGAGAGTTCAGCGAATGAGTTATAGAAATTGTTACAAAAAGGAGTGTGTACGGTTTATGCGTAAATTTTCAGAATGCGTACATGAAAATTATATGTATGTGAGAATGTCCCCCATGCTTTGTAAAAAGTTATTTATGAAAATGTAAATAAAATATATAAAAATGCCTAATTATTTATAATTTATGAGAAAGATATATATGTATGGAAGAATGTTATAAGGTGTCCAAGAACCATAAAGAAAAAGGGTGCATATATAATGTTAGAGGTCTAGAGTTCCACCAGGCTATATCACCCCTAAAGAAATAGAAAGAAGACCTTACTACCTGTGTACCCCAAAAAAAGCTATATTTCTTAGCCAGGATTATGGTGGAGATATGCACAAGTGAAATAAGAATATAAAGTAATACAATAAGATTATAAAACCAATATGTGTGCATTCATGCACCACCCGGTACGCTACCCTTGCCAAATTGTTCACTCTAGATCCCCACACGATCCATGAAGCCGTTCCCCCGGTCACACCGCCTGCTGCCGGTTCCCACTCATCCCTGGGGGAGTTAGGCGAGTGGTATCGAGAGCTACATGTCGGCACTGATGATACCCCCATACACCACAAGGAAGGGGTATACCGGGTGGTACAGGAGTATGAGCGGGTTTTTAGCAAGCACCCTCTAGATTTTGGGCAGATTAAAGGGGTTCAACACCACATCCCTACCGGTACACACTCCCCTATTAAAGAGAGATACAGGCCTATTCCCCCTGCGCACTACCAATGCGCCAAAGACATGTTGAGGAACATGAAGGAGGCAGAGGTTATTAGGGACAGCTGTAGTCCCTGGGCCGCTCCGTTGGTGCTGGTTAAGAAGAAGGATGGCACCATGCGGATGTGTGTGGATTACCGGAAGATTAACCAGATAACGCATAAGGATGCTTACCCTCTGCCCCGCATCAAAGAGTCCCTGGCCTCGCTGAGAACCGCTAACTACTTCTCCACCCTTGACCTCACCAGCGGGTACTGGCAGGTGGCCGTGGCACCGGAAGACCGAGAGAAGACTGCCTATGGGACCGTTTTGCTGTACTTGGATGATGTGATTGTGTACTCACAGACGTATGAAGCCCACCTGGAGCACCTAGCCGAGGTGTTCGCGTCCCTTGCCAAGTATGGGATGAAGTTGAAGCCCTCAAAGTGTCATCTGCTGAAACCCAGAGTGCAGTACCTAGGACATGTGGTTGGTGCGGAAGGTGTCGCCCCCAACCCCGAGAAGATCACCGCCATCCAAGACTGGCCGAGACCGACCACAGTGAGGGAAGTGAGGCAGTTTCTGGGCCTGGTGGGATATTACCGTCGCTTCATTAAGGGGTACACAAAGATGGCTGCCCCCATGCAAGACCTCCTCGTAGGACAGACCAAGGGTGGTAGATCCCTAGTAGCCCCATTGGTGTGGGAAGAAAAGCATGAGGAATCCTTCCGCCAGCTGAGAACAGCCCTGACCGGAGAGGAAATCCTAGCGTACCCTGACTACAGCCGCCCATTCATCCTCTACACCGACGCCAGCAATGTGGGCTTGGGGGCTGTTCTATCCCAGGTCCAAGACAGAAGGGAAAAGGTAATAGCTTATGCTAGCCGAAAACTCCGACCGACTGAGAGGAACCCTGAGAACTACATCTCCTTCAAGCTTGAGCTCTTGGCACTGGTGTGGGCTATCACCGAGCGTTTCCGCCATTACCTGGCAGCAGCCAAGTTCACCGCGTACACAGACAATAACCTGCTGACCCATCTAGATACGGCCAAGCTGGGCGCGTTGGAGCAGCGGTGGGTGACCAGGTTAGCCAACTACGATTTCACCATCAAGTACCGGGCCGGCCGTACCAACGTCAATGCCAATGCACTCTCCCGGATGCCCCACCTGTCGGAAGAGGGGCCAGAGGATGATGACCTCGAAGAGATCGAGTTGCCTGCATTTCACCGGCCATTCACTGAGAAGGTGCACGTCTACCAACAACGGGTGAACCTGGATCCGCTGCCCCGACAGGACTGGCAGGAAGCTCAGGACCAGGCACCTGCTGTCCGCCTGGTCAAGACTCTAGTGGAACAGGGTTCTGCTGGGATAGACCCTGCTGCCCCTGCCGAAGCCCAACGTCTGTGGCAAGAACGGACCCGGCTATACCTACACCAGGGGAAGTTGTATCGCGAGCTGATTAATCCAAAGACTCACGAGAAGATCCGCCAGCTGGTGATTCCCCAGGCTAAAGTGCCCACCGTCCTGCAAGCATACCATGATGGTGCAGTGCACTTCGGGTGGAAGAAGCTAGAGATGTTGTTAAGAGAGCGGTTCTATTGGAGTGGAATGCGGGAATCTGTGGAGGCCTGGTGCCGAGAATGTGGCCCTTGCGCATTGAGAAGGAAGGACGAGGCCAGCCAGAAGGCACCCCTACACCCGATCATTACACACCAACCGCTGGAGCTGGTTGCCCTTGACCATGTAAAGCTCACCCCCAGCCGAAGTGGGTACACCTACGCTCTGACCATCGTAGACCACTACTCGAGGTTCCTGGTGGTTGTCCCAGTTAAGGACTTAACCGGCCGCACCGCTGCTAAGGCTTTCCAGGCTTATTTCTGTTGACCGCATTGGTACCCGGAGAGGGTGCTTACCGACCAGGGTCCGGCCTTTGAAGCAGAGGTATTCCAGGAATTCTGCCAGTTGTACGGCTGCAAGAAAATCCGGACCACGCCTTACCACGCCCAAACCAATGGCATTTGTGAAAAGATGAACCACTTGGTCCTGGGCCTCCTCAAGACGTTACCACTGGAAGAGCGGAACCTGTGGCTGGAGAAGCTACCTGACCTGGTCGATATGTACAACAACATCCCTTCCAGCTCTACGAAATGCACTCCAGCATACCTGATGAGAGCTCGTCCCGGCCGGCTACCAGTGGATCTGGAAATGGGCTTGGAAGCTTCAGAAGCACTCCTGTCGACAGCTGAATGGGACACTCGGCGGAGGACACAGTACCGACAGGTCCAGGAGTATGTTGAAAAGAACTTGTGCCGGAGTCGGGGACAACAGGAGCAGTGCTTCAACAAGAAGGCGCCTGCCGGTTCCTTCCAACCTGGGGATGTAGTGCTGAAGCGGAAAAGAAGGGCCCACAAGCTGGATGATCAATGGGAAAAAACCCCGTATGTAGTCCAGCCCACAGGATGGGAGAATGGGAAGGCCTACCAGATCAGCCGTGACCAGGGGGGGACTTTGGCCACGGTTTCCCGAGACCACCTGAAGAAGTGCCCACCAGCATTGAGAGTAGCGGATGAGGCTCCAGTTCCCAGTCCAGTGGAGAAGGAAAAAGAGGTAATCCACACCATGATGGGTGATTTTCCAGCAGACTGGCCTACACAGAACGGTGCGGTGATCCTTCCAGTGATACTGTTCCCACAACCCGTGGATGAAGAAATGATGGAAACGGTTAACCGCGAGCCAGTGCCCAGGGATGTACCTGTACCCAGCTCCCCTACGCCTCCGCCTGCCCCACATGATAGCAGGGAGGAGGAACTGACTGTTCCCTCTGCCCCACTGCCTGTCACCACTGACACCGGACCCCGAAGGTCCACTCGCTCCAACCTAGGTAGACCCCCACTTAGGTACAGGGAAACTACTCTTTAAAAGGGGGGGGCTTTATGTGTTGAGTGTACCAGTTTGAAAGTTTTAAATGATAAGTAAAGATGATCAACCTCTATAAATCACTTGTAAGGCTACATCTGGAATATGGGAACCAGTTTTGGGCTCCACATTTTAAAAAGGACATTCAGAAGTTAGAGTCAGTTCAAAGGTGGGCAACTAGACTACTACAAGGAATGGAAGGCCTCCCATATGATGACAAGTTGAAAAAGTTATTAAGTGATTATTGGCTGCAATGGGGCTTTCTGGCTGGTGCCAGCCTCTCTTCTTAGCACACAGGAACCACAATCCCTACACCATGCTTCAATGGATTCTCTCATCCCAGCCCAGTAAAACTACATATTTTACACAGTCATAAGCAGCCCATGGGCATTCACCCGCATTCAAACCAATAACAGCTCATAGACCAGACAATCCATCTACCACTGGACCAAAGACAGGAAGTTAAATCCACTGCCTGCGGTAACCAACTTAATCCTA
>NW_027445396.1:0-30843 GCF_048569485.1 Anomaloglossus baeobatrachus | reverse complement strand
TGCCCCACCCACTGATGGAGCTTGTGAGTCCTGCATACCCCATCCACTGATGGAGCTTGTGAGTCCTGCATACCACACCCACTGATGGAGCTTGTGAGTCCTTCATACCCCACCCACTGATGGAGTTTGTGAGTCCTGCATACCACACCCACTGATGGAGCTTGTGAGTCCTGCATACCACACCCACTGATGGAGCTTGTGAGTCCTGCATACCACACCCACTGATTGAGCTCCAGTCTTGCATATCCAGCCCACTCAGATCAAGGTTGAGAGTCCTGCATACCCCACCCACTGATGGGGCTTATGAGTCCTTCATACCTCGTCCAATCATAGAGCTTAAGAGTCCTGCATCCCCCACCCACTCATAAAGCAAGCTTGTGAGTCCTGCATACCTTGGCCACTGATAAGAGCTTGTGAGTCCTGTATGCCCCACACACTAAAACAACTTGTGTGAGTCCTGCATCCCCTGCCCACTGCCCTGCCCACAGGACTCACAGGCCTCCTCTATGAGTGATGGTGAGGAGCAGGACTCACAGGTTTCCTCTATGAGTGGTGGTGAGCAGGACACGCAGGCTTCCTCTATGAGTGGTGGTGAGGAGCAGGACTCACAGGCTTCCTCTGAGTGGTGGTGAGGAGCAGGACTTATAGGCTTCCTCTATGAGTGGTGGGGAGGAGGAGGACTTACAGGCTTCCTCTATGAGTGGTGGGGAGGAGCAGGACTCACAGGCCTCCTCTATGAGTGGTGGTGAGGGTCAGGACTCGCAGGGTTCCTCTGAGTGGTGGTGAGGAGCAGGTCTCACAGGCTTCCTCTATGAGTGGTGGTGAGCAGGACACGCAGGCTTCCTCTGAGTGGTGGTGAGGAGCAGGACTCACAGGCTTCCTCTGAGTGGTGGTGAGGAGCAGGACTTATAGGCTTCCTCTATGAGTGGTGGGGAGGAGGAGGACTTACAGGCTTCCTCTATGAGTGGTGGGGAGGAGCAGGACTCACAGGCTTCCTCTATGAGTGGTGGTGAGGAGCAGGACTCACAGGCCTCCTCTGAGTGGTGGTGAGGAGCAGGTCTCAAAGGCTTCCTCTGAGTGGTGGTGAGGAGCAGGACTCACAGGCCTCCTCTATGAGTGGTGGTGAGGGTCAGGACTCGCAGGCTTCCTCTGAGTGGTGGTGAGGAGCAGGTCTCACAGGCTTCCTCTGAGTGGTGGTGAGGAGCAGGACTCACAGGCCTCCTCTATGAGTGGTGGTGAGGGGCAGGACTCGCAGGCTTCCTCTGAGTGGTGGTGAGGTGCAGGTCTCACAGGCTTCCTCTGAGTGGTGGTGAGGAGCAGGACTTACAGGCTTCCTCTATGAGTGGTGATGAGGAGCAGGACTTACAGGCTTCCTCTATGAGTGGTGGTGAGGAGCAGGACTTACAGGTTTCCTCTATGAGTGGTGGTGAGGAGCAGGACTCACAGGCTTCCTCTATGAGTGGTGGTGAGGAGCAGGACTCACAGGCCTCCTCTATGAGTGGTGGTGAGGGGCAGGACTCATAGGCTTCCTCTATGAGTGGTGGTGAGGAGCAGGACTTACAGGCTTCCTCTGAGTGGTGGTGAGGAGCAGGACTCACAGGCTTCCTCTATGAGTGGTGGTGAGGAGCAGGACTCACAGGCTTCCTCTATGAGTGGTGGTGGGAAGCAGGACTCACAGGCCTCCTCTATGAGTGGTGGTGAGGAGCAGGACTCGCAGGCTTCCTCTATGAGTGGTGGTGGGAAGCAGGACTTACAGGCTTCCTCTATGAGTGGTGGTGAGGGGCAGGACTCACAGGCTCCCTCTATGAGTGGTGGTGAGGGGCAGGACTCGCAGGCTTCCTCTATGAGTGGTGGTGAGGAGCAGGACTCGCAGGCTTCCTCTGAGTGGTGGTGAGGAGCAGGACTCACAGGCTTCCTCTGAGTGGTGGTGAGGAGCAGGTCTCACAGGCTTCTTCTGAGTGGTGGTGAGGAGCAGGTCTCATAGGCTTCCTCTATGAGTGGTGGTGCGGTGCAGGACTCGCAGGCCTCCTCTATGAGTGGTGGTGAGGATCAGGTCTCACAGGCTTCCTCTATGAGTGGTGGTGAGGAGCAGGTCTCACAGGCTTCCTCTATGAGTGGTGGTGAGGAGCAGGACTCACAGGCCTCCTCTATGAGTGGTGGTGAGGGGCAGGACTCGCAGGCTTCCTCTATGAGTGGTGGTGAGGTGCAGGACTCGCAGGCTTCCTCTATGAGTGGTGGTGAGGAGCAGGACTCGCAGGCTTCCTCTATGAGTGTTGGTGAGGAGCAGGACTCTCAGGCCTCCTCTATGAGTGGTGGTGAGGTGCAGGACTCGCAGGCTTCCTCTATGAGTGGTGGTGAGGTGCAGGACTCGCAGGCTTCCTCTATGAGTGGTGGTGAGGAGCAGGACTCGCAGGCTTCCTCTATGAGTGGTGGTGAGGAGCAGGACTCGCAGGCTTCCTCTATGAGTGGTGGTGAGGTGCAGGACTCGCAGGCTTCCTCTATGAGTGGTGGTGAGGAGCAGGACTCGCAGGCTTCCTCTATGAGTGGTGGTGAGGAGCAGGACTCGCAGGCTTCCTCTATGAGTGGTGGTGAGGAGCAGGACTCACAGGCTTCCTCTATGAGTGGTGGTGAGGATCAGGTCTCACATGCCTCCTCTATGAGTGGTGGTGAGGGGCAGGACTCACAGGTTTCCTCTATGAGTGGTGGTGAGGTGCAGGACTCGCAGGCTTCCTCTATGAGTGGTGGTGAGGTGCAGGACTCGCAGGCTTCCTCTGAGTGGTGGTGAGGTGCAGGACTCGCAGGCTTCCTCTATGAGTGGTGGTGAGGTGCAGGACTCGCAGGCTTCCTCTATGAGTGGTGGTGAGGAGCAGGACTCGCAGGCTTCCTCTATGAGTGGTGGTGAGGAGCAGGACTTACAGGCTTCCTCTATGAGTGGTGGTGAGGGGCAGGACTTACAGGCTTCCTCTATGAGTGGTGGTGAGGTGCAGGACTCGCAGGCTTCCTCTATGAGTGGTGGTGAGGAGCAGGACTTACAGGCTTCCTCTATGAGTGGTGGTGAGGTGCAGGACTCGCAGGCTTCCTCTATGAGTGGTGGTGAGGTGCAGGACTCGCAGGCTTCCTCTGAGTGGTGGTGAGGAGCAGGTCTCACAGGCTTCCTCTATGAGTGGTGGTGAGGGGCAGGACTCACAGGCTTCCTCTATGAGTGGTGGTGAGGAGCAGGACTCGCAGGCTTCCTCTATGATTGGTGGTGAAGAGCAGGACTCACAGGCTTCCTCTATGAGTGGTGGTGAGGGGCAGGACTCACAGGCTTCCTCTATGAGTGGTGGTGAGGAGCAGGACTCGCAGGCTTCCTCTATGAGTGGTGGTGAGGAGCAGGACTTACAGGCTTCCTCTATGAGTGGTGGTGAGGGGCAGGACTTACAGGCTTCCTCTATGAGTGGTGGTGAGGTGCAGGACTCGCAGGCTTCCTCTGAGTGGTGGTGAGGTGCAGGACTCGCAGGCTTCCTCTATGAGTGGTGGTGAGGTGCAGGACTCGCAGGCTTCCTCTATGAGTGGTGGTGAGGAGCAGGACTCTCAGGCTTCCTCTATGAGTGGTGGTGAGGTGCAGGACTCGCAGGCTTCCTCTATGAGTGGTGGTGAGGAGCAGGACTCGCAGGCTTCCTCTATGAGTGGTGGTGAGGTGCAGGACTCGCAGGCTTCCTCTATGAGTGGTGGTGAGGAGCAGGACTCGCAGGCTTCCTCTATGAGTGGTGGTGAGGTGCAGGACTCGCAGGCTTCCTCTGAGTGGTGGTGAGCAGCAGGACTCGCAGGCTTCCTCTATGAGTGGTGGTGAGGTGCAGGACTCGCAGGCTTCCTCTATGAGTGGTGGTGAGGTGCAGGACTCGCAGGCTTCCTCTATGAGTGGTGGTGAGGTGCAGGACTCGCAGGCTTCCTCTATGAGTGGTGGTGAGGGGCAGGACTCACAGGCTTCCTCTATGAGTGGTGGTGAGGGGCAGGACTCACAGGCTTCCTCTATGAGTGGTGATAAGGTGCAGGACTCGCAGGCTTCCTCTATGAGTGGTGGTGAGGAGCAGGACTCGCAGGCTTCCTCTATGAGTGGTGGTGAGGTGCAGGACTCTCAGGCTTCCTCTATGAGTGGTGGTGAGGAGCAGGACTCACAGGCTTCCTCTATGAGTGGTGGTGAGGTGCAGGACTCACAGGCTTCCTCTATGAGTGGTGGTGAGGTGCAGGACTCGCAGGCTTCCTCTATGAGTGGTGGTGAGGAGCAGGACTCGCAGGCTTCCTCTATGAGTGGTGGTGAGGTGCAGGACTCGCAGGCCTCCTCTATGAGTGGTGGTGAGGTGCAGGACTCGCAGGCTTCCTCTATGAGTGGTGATAAGGTGCAGGACTCGCAGGCTTCCTCTATGAGTGGTGGTGAGGTGCAGGACTCGCAGGCTTCCTCTATGAGTGGTGGTGAGGGGCAGGTCTCACAGGCTTCCTCTATGAGTGGTGGTGAGGTGCAGGACTCGCAGGCTTCCTCTGAGTGGTGGTGAGGTGCAGGACTCGCAGGCTTCCTCTATGAGTGTTGATAAGGTGCAGGACTCGCAGGCTTCCTCTATGAGTGGTGGTGAGGTGCAGGACTCGCAGGCTTCCTCTATGAGTGGTGGTGAGGGGCAGGTCTCACAGGCTTCCTCTATGAGTGGTGGTGAGGTGCAGGACTCGCAGGCCTCCTCTATGAGTGGTGGTGAGGAGCAGGACTCGCAGACTTCCTCTATGAGTGGTGGTGAGGAGCAGGACTCTCAGGCCGCTAAACATATGCTATCTCCCCGAGCCCGGCGCCCCCTCCTCTATCCCATGCTGCCCTCACATACAGACCTGTGGGTTCTCTAGCGGACGGAGCTGTAATTACAGAGCGTCCAGCCTTTGCAGCCTGATCAGTGGTGTTACTCTTCTGATTCTGGACGAATTTCCACCTATATCAGTATAATTGATATTTGCACGGCAGGTTGAGCCCTTTTTCGGTTTAGCTCCAATCCGTTTACATAGCGACAAGAAAGTCTTTTCAGCTAATATTAATAATAATTGTGTAGTTTTGGTTTTCAGCACTGACCGATCTGATAGGTCACATACGATAATGACACTATGTGGAAGCATTGGCTTTGTGTGAAGACGCTTAGTGATTACTACTTGATACTTTTTGCATTTTTTACTTCTCCAATAGAAACAAACTCGTTCAGCTCTTCAACATCAGGACACAAATTCCCAAACCTCCGTCTGATTGACAGGTCCGGGCTCTTCAAAAATTACGTAAGGTCTGGACCCATGAGAATTTTATAGGGGTGTACAAACTTAGGATGTGCACATATACAGTTAATGGAGAGTTCCGCGGCTGTAATGTTGGCCCCCAGTTGGGTGTATGAGCCATTTTCAATTTCACTGCATCGTCCGTCTGTCACTTTTATTTTCTATTCTTTTACAGTTCTGACTTTTCCTATTTTTCATGGCATTCTGGAGTTCCCCTTTAAAAGGTGAGGTCATTAAATTATAGGTTTGTGCTACTTAATCTATGGGCCACTATAGGTATAATATATGTGGTCTAAGTCTTAAAGGTGTTACCTCTTAAGACTTTTTTTTTTTTTTTATTTAAAGGGGTATTCCCATCTCTAAGACCCTATTTCAATATGTAGTATGTGTAATAATATTGGTAAATACCTCCAATTACAAATGTAGTATAGTTCTCCTGATTAGCCATGTCTGTTACCTCATGTGCAGGGAATTGCAGGACCTTAGGTATCCATGGTTATTACCACTAGCAACTGTCCCTATATGTGTGGCCATAACCATGAATACCTAAGCTGCTGCAATGCCCTGCACATGAGGTAAGAGACAGAAATGTAGTATAGTTCTCTTGATTAGCTGTCTCTTACCTCATGTGCAGGGCATTGTAGCAGCTTAAGTATCCATGGTTATGGCCACACATATAGTGACAGTTAGTTGCTAGTGGTCATAACCATGGACACCTAAGGTCTTGCAATGCCCTGCACATGAGGTAAGAGACATAACTAATCAAGGTCAAGGGAACTACACACCTTTTCCATGTCTTACCTCACGTGCAGGGCATTGCAGTAGCTTAGATATACAAGGTTACATCCACTCATATAGTGAAAGATAGTTAGTTTGTGGTCATAACAATGGATACCTACGCTACTGCAATGCCCTGCACATGAGGTAAGAGACATACCTAATCAGGAGAACTATACTACATTTCTAATTAGAGGTATCTGCAAATATTATTCTACCTACTGCATATTAGGATAGGATCTTGGCGATGAGAATATCTCTTTAAATGAACGTATTTGATGCAAAACAAATCATTTTTGCTGTTTGGCTTCATTATACAATTTTGCAGCATTTTGCTTTTACAAACTTTGCTGCGGTCATAAATGAGCTGAGCTAAGAGTTAAAATCTCACCCATTGAATCGTAGCATGAGCTCACTGACAGATTCTCAGTTAACTCATTCTTCAGCCAGCAATGGACAGTGCAACCCAGAGGCTATAGAAGATATACGGTACAAAATTTTTAATACAACCCAATTACAAAAATGATTTTAAGTAAGTGGGGGAAAAAATGTCGCCAAAGGTGGAAGACTATATTTCAGTAGGGGATAATCAGTGACCAAACATCTCTGCAGGGAGGGGAAGATCTGCAGCGCCTTCATAGATCCGTGCTGGATCTGCGCCAGCAGTAATATAAGGTCTACAGCCAACTTTATAGTATTGGTTCACAGCGCAGCAGCCATGACTGGTCCGGCCGCGCCGCCCGGTGACTGCACGCACAGTAAGAGCGAAGCCCGAAACACACGTGACCCGGTGCTCGCCAGCCGCTGCGCACATTGACGGGCGTATGTAATGTTCCTTTATGTTGACAGAGCTTGAGGTCCTAGATGTGGGCGGCAGCTGAAGGACGCTCGCCGGAGGAGCACCGAAAAACCATACATAGTGCAAGACGTTCCCAATTAGGTCTGGATTTCTTTTATTTATACAGGAATCCTAAAGGGTTGCCTGCAGTGTACACACGTGCCAGACACTCCCCGCTCACTGGACCCAGGCGACAAGCAGCACTTTTTGGCTTCCATTTGGACGGCATCTGTTTGCATAGTTTTGTTGTTTCTTTTTGAGCATGATATTCCATAGAGAGGCATCTAGTAAAATAAATAAGTGTGTGATTATATACAGATGAAACCCCTAGATACCTCTGCAGGTTTTTCCCTCCGCTCTCTATACATACACACCTGCAGATGTCTTTATAGAGAGCGGAGGGAAAAACCTGCAGATGTGTCTGTATAGAGAGCAGAGGGAAAAACCTGCAGATGTGTTTTTATAGAGAGCGGAGGGAAAAACCTGCAGATGTGTCTGTATAGAGAGCGGAGGGAAAAACCTGCAGATGTGTCTGTATAGAGAGCGGAGGGAAAAACCTGCAGATGTGTCTGTATAGAGAGCGGAGGGAAAAACCTGCAGATGTGTCTGTATAGAGTGGAGGGAAAAACCTGCAGATGTGTCTGTATAGAGAGGAGGAGAGAAAAACCTGCAGATGTGTCTGTATAGAGAGCGGAGGGAAAAAACCTGCAGATGTCTGTATAGAGAGCGGAGGGAAAAACCTGCAGATTTGTCTGTATAGAGAGCGGGGGGAAAACCTGCAGTTGTGTCTGTATAGAGAGCGGAGGGAAAAACCTGCAGATGTGTCTTTATAGAGAGCAGAGGGAAAAACCTGCAGATGTCTGTATAGAGAGCGAAGGGAAAAACCTGCAGATCTGTCTGTATAGAGAGCGGAGGGAAAAACCTGCAGATGTCTGTATAGAGAGTAGAGGGAAAAACCTGCAGACGTGTCTGTATAGAGAGCAGAAGGAAAAACCTGCAGGTGTGTCTGTATAGAGAGCGGAGGGAAAAACCTGCAGATGTGTCTGTATAGAGAGCAGAGGGGAAAACCTGCAGATGTGTCTGTATAGAGAGCGGAGGGGAAAACCTGCAAATGTGTCTGTATAGAGAGCGGAGGGAAAAACCTGCAGATGTGTCTGTATAGAGAGCGGAGGGAAAAACCTGGAGATGTGTTTGTCTTGACAGCGGAGGGAAAAAACCTGCAGATGTGTCTGCATAGAGAGCGGAGGGAAAAATCTGCAGATTTGTCTCTATAGAGATGTGCCTGTATAGAGAGAGGAGGGAAAAACCTGCAGATGTGTCTGTATAGAGAGAGGAGGGAAAAACCTGCAGATGTGTCTGTATAGAGAGAGGAGGGAAAAACCTGCAGATGTGTCTGTATAGAGAGAGGAGGGAAAAACCTGCAGATGTCTGTATAGAGAGAGGAGGGAAAAACCTGCAGATGTTTGTATAGAGAGAGGAGGGAAAAACCTGCAGATGTTTGTATAGAGAGTGAAGAGAAAAACCTGCAGATGTGTCTTTCTAGAGAGTGGAGGGAAAAACCTGCAGATGTGTCTGTATAGAGAGAAGAGGGAAAAACCTGCAGATGTGTCTATATAAAGAGTGGAGGGAAAAACCTGCAGATGTGTCTGTATAGAGAGCGGAGGGAAAAACCTGCAGATGTGTCTGTATAGAGAGCGGAGGGAAACCTGCAGATGTGTCTGTATAGAGAGTGGAGGGAAAAACCTGCAGATGTGTCTGTATAGAGAGCGGAGGGAAACCTCTGGTTTCAGCTGGGTATGTATTGTCCCTTTGCGTCATAGTAGTTCTATTACCTGTCTCCGCTTTCCCCAAACCAGATGAAAAAGACAATTCAAGGGCCCCATGTGTTAGCAGATTTCCTGCTATCCATAGCTCTTCGGGGTGCAGCGCAGCATTATTCCCGGCTGGTGCCAGGTGTGATGAATCCTCAGTATTTTCTTGCACACAGTATCCCTCGCACTTCACAGAAACTTTCTATTTTGGAGTCGGTGACATAACGACTCTTATATTAAAAGGTCAGGACCGCGCCGCACCGCTCCTCTGTGACACTGTAACCTGCCGTATCCGTGAGACTGGATATTTCTGTCGTTGATGATATTGCCGTCACGAGCGCACAGTCGGTGCGAAATTCAATGTCTCCATATTTTCTTCTTATAGAAGAGACTCAAGCTGTTTTGTATGGCGTGATAATAAATGTTACCTGTTAACCCCGCCTGGTACTCGTGTTTATTCCCCCCCCCTGTACATTTAAAGGGGATGTCTATAGTTAGAGAGCTGCTATGGGTTATTTCAATATCAGATGGACACAGCCATGTAATTCTGACCCTGAGCGATCTATTTCAAGGGCTTTTAAACCCAATGTAGCCAATTATGAGAAGTAAATGTGTCGTCTTCTCCCACATTGAGAACATTTCTATTCAATTAGTTTTATCTGTTACTGGGAAAACGTGACTACAACTGGTACAAGTGCGTCTCAATACATTAGAATATCATCAAAAAGTTAATTTATTTCAGTAATTCAATACAAAAAGGGAAACACGTATATTATATAGAGTCATTACACACAGAGGGATCTATTCCTATATATTATATAGAGTCATTATACACAGAGTGATCGATTCCTATATATTTTATACAGTCATTGCACACAGAGGGGTCGATTCCTATATATTATATAGAGTCATTGCACACAGAGGGGTCGATTCCTATATATTATATAGTCATTGCACACAGAGGGGTCGATTCCTAGATATTATATAGAGTCATTGCACACAGAGGGGTCGATTCCTCTATATTATATAGTCATTGCACACAGAGGGGTCGATTCCTCTATATTATATAGAGTCATTGCACACAGATGGGTCGATTCCTATATATTATATAGAGTCATTGCACACAGAGGGGTCGATTCCTATATATTATATAGAGTCATTGCACACAGAGGGGTCGATTCCTATATATTATATAGAGTCATTGCACACAGAGGGGTCGATTCCTATATATTATATAGAGTCATTACACACTGAAGGGGGCAATTCCTATATAGTATATATAGTCATTGCACACTGAAGGGGGCAATTCCTATATACTATATAGAGTCATTGCACATGGAGGAGGTGATTCCTATATAGTATATATAGTCATTGCACACTGAGGGGGGCGATTCCTAAAAGTATATTGAGACATTGCACACAGAGGAGAGTCAGTACACACAGGGGGATCTATTCCTATACATTATATAGAGTCATTACACACAGAGGGATCTATGTTACATGTTAATTGTATATTATATAGTTATTACACACATGTGTAATGAACCTACTGAACCAGACTAAGGGACTATTTTAAATGCTTAGGAAGCCTTTGCAGGGGTTTTGTGGTAATTTTTCTAATTTTCTAAGCTAATGACTTTTGGGTTTTCATTTGCTGTAAGCCATAATCATCAACATTAATAGAAATAAACACATGAAATAGTTCCCTTTGTGTGTAATGACTCTATACAGTCCCTGACAGACGTTCTGTCACTTATCCATGTTATATAAATAAAAGCTTATAACCTGGCTTTAAATTCATCCATTGGTTTTATAAATTACTCTTTTGAAAGCTGAAACCCTCTCAAATTTGGTTTAGGTTATGAAAAGAAAGTTGCTGCAAAGCTGAAATATTGGTCATTTAATGAACACAGAAAGGTCAGATTTTGGCAAGACAAAAGTTTTGTCGCCTTGTCATATAATGCACCCAATCCTAGTTTACATCCTCACCTGTGCTCAGAAACCCAGCACCCTAGACCTTCTCTTGAAATGCAGCTTGACCTCTGACAACATGCCAAAAATCCACCCTGCGACTAAAGCCTTGATTATCAAGAGGCTGTAGTCCAGATCCACTGCAGAGGTGGCTGCACCTTTACTGTGTCTTAGCGTCAAGTACAAAGAATTAAAAAAAAGATTTGAAGAGACTGGAGATGTTTTTGACAAGCCCAGGTCCGGCAGACCCCGCAAGACAACTGCTCAGAAGGTACATTTGTTGGTTAGAAAATCCAAAGCCAGCCCCTCTTCCACTGCAGCAGAGCTCCAACAGGCCTGGTCACCTCAAGTCCCTGTGTCAACTAGAACAGTTTGTAGGATTGTGTCTGGAAATGGACTCCGTGGTGGAATCCGTGCCCAGGAGCCAGCACTAAACAAAAGGCAATTAAAAAAACGTGTGGCATTTGCCAAGTCCCACAGCCTGCTAAACAGATGGACGCTGGAAAAGTGGCAGAAGGTGGATTTCTCTGATGAATCTTCAGTTGAATTACACCAAATACTGCAGGAGACCTACTGGAGCCCGTATGGATCCAGAAAACAGTTAAGTTTGGTGGTGGAAAGATCATGGTCTGGGGTTACATTCAGTATGGGGGTGTGTGAAACATTTGCAAGCTGGAAGGCAATATCAATAGCCTAAAATATCAAGAAGTATTAGCTACCTCTTACATTCCCAGTCATAAAAGGGGTCACATTCTGCAGCAGGATGGTCTCCATCTCATACATCCATCTCTACAACAAAGGAGGACCTGGCAAAGAAGATCAAGGTGCTCAAGGACTGGCCAGCCCAGTCACCAGACATGAGCATCATTGAGCATGTTTGGGGTAGGATGAAAGAGGAAGCTTGGAAGACAAAACCAAAGAACCTAGATGAACTCTGGGAGAAGACAAAACCAAAGACTCTAGATGACCTCTAGGAGGCATGTAAGATGCATTCTGTGCTATTCCTGATGACTTAATCAATAAATTGTATGTAAACCGCATGGACGCAGTCCTTCATGGAAGTAACACAAAATATTAAATATGGCTCTAATAGCACCACAACGTCATTCACCAATGTTATGCCACGTATCTTTGTATTCGAAGTTAGTTATTTGTTTGAATTTCACATTACTTTCTGTGGGCGACAAAACTTTTGTCTTGCCAAAATCTGACCTTTCTGTGTTCATTAACCCCTTCACGACCATGGACGGATATATCCGTCATGGAGCGTGTCCTGTTAAGCCCCGCCCCCTGACGCGGGCAGGCGGCGGTCGGCACACATATCAGCTGTTTTTAACAGCTGACGTGTGCCTGCTAGCCGCGGGTGGAATCGCTTCCACCCGCGGCCATTAACCCCTTAAATCTTGCTGCCAAATTCTGGCAGCAAGATCTATATGCGCGCGGCCATGTTTTTTATTTACCGCCGCCCCAACCGGAAGTCACGTGCGTGATCACGTGACTTTCGGTGGTTGCCATCATAGCACAGGGACATGTGATGACGCCTGCAGCTATGAAGTTTCACTTTCGTTTTCCCTCGGCCGCGAGCAGAGAGAAACAGAAAGTGACTGAATCTGCTGTTTACAGCTGTAAAAATAAATAAATATACACATTTTTGGTATCGCCGCGTTCAGAAATGCCCGATCTATCAAATATAAAATCAATTAATCTGATTGGTAAACGGCGTAGTGGCAAAAAAATTCCAAACGCCAAAATTACGTTTTTTGGTCGCCGCAAGTTTTACGCAAAATGCAATAACAGGCGATCAAAATGTAGCATCTGCGCAAAAATGGTACCATTAGAAACGACAGCTCGAGACGCAAAAAATAAGCCGTCACTGAGCCATAGATCCCAAAAAATGAGAACACTACGTGCTGCGGAAAATGGCACAAAACGTGCGCCACTTTTATTGGACAAACTTGTGAATTTTTTTTAACCCCTTAGATACAAGTAAACCTATACACGTTTGGTGTCTACAAACTCGCACCTACCTCAGGCATCATACCCACACATCATTTTACCATATACTGAACACCGTGAATAAAACATCCCAAAAACTATTGTGCCATCACACTTTTTTTGCAGTTTTTCCACACTTGGAATTTTTTTGCTGTTTTCCAGTACACCATATGGTAAAACTTAGGGTTTTAAAAGTTATTTAAAAGTACAACTCGTCCCGTAAAAAACAAGCCCTCATTGGGCAAGATTGACGGAAAAATAAAAAAGTTACGACTCTCGGAAGAAGGGGAGCAAAAAACAAAAAAACGCAAAAACGGAAAGTGCCCCGGGGCTGAAGGGATTAAATGATCAATATTTCAGCTTTTCAGCAACTTTATTTTCATAACCTAAACCAAAATTGGGAGGGTTTCAGCTTTCAAAAGAGTAATTTATAAAACCAATGGATGAATTTAAAGTCAGGTTATAAGCTTTTATTTACATAACATGGATAAGTGACAGAACTTCTGTCAGGGACTGTATAATATATAATAAACACCTGAAACAGATCCCTCTGTGTGTAATGACTCTATAGAATATATAGGAATAGATTCCTCTGTGTGTAATGACTCTATAAAATATATAGGAATAGATCCCTCTGTGTGTAATGGCTATATAATATATTGGAATAGATCCCTCTGTGTTTAATGACTCTATATAATATATAGGAATAAATCCCTCTGTGTGGAATGACTATATAATATATTGGAATAGATCCCTCTGTGTTTAATGACTTTATATAATATATAGGAATAGATCCCTCTGTGTGTAATGACTTTATATAATATATAGGAATCGATCACTCGGGTGTAATGACTATATAATATATAGGAATAGATCCCTCTGTGTTTAATTACTCTATATAATATATAGGAATAGATCCCTCTGTGTGTAATGACTCTATATAATATATAGGAATAGATCCCTCTGTGTGTAACGACTCTATATAATATATAGGAATAGATCCCTCTGTGTGTAATGACTATATAATATATAGGAATATGTCCCTCTGTGTGTAACGACTCTATATAATATATAGGAATAGATCCCTCTGTTTGTAATGACTCTATAGAATATATAGGAATAGATCCCTCTGTGTGTAATGACTTTATATAATATATAGGAATCGATCACTCGGGTGTAATGACTATATAATATATAGGAATAGATCCCTCTGTGTTTAATGACTCTACAGAATATATAGGAATAGATTCCTCTGTGTGTAATGCCTCTCTATAATATATAGGAATAGATCCCTCTGTGTGTAACGACTCTATATAATATATAGGAATAGATCCCTCTGTGTGTAACGACTCTATATAATATATAGGAATAGATCACTCTGTGTGTAATGACTCTATATAATATATTGGAATAGATCCCTCTGTGTTTAATGACTCTATATAATATATAGGAATAGATCCCTCTGTGTTTAATGACTCTATAGAATATATAGGAATAGATCCCTCTGTGTGTAATGACTCTTAGAATATATAGGAATAGATCCCTCTGTGTGTAATGACTTTATATAATATATAGGAATCGGTCACTCGGGTGTAATGACTATATAATATATAGGAATAGATCCCTCTGTGTTTAATTACTCTATATAATATATAGGAATAGATCCCTCTGTGTGTAATGACTCTATAGAATATATAGGAATAGATCCCTCTGTGTGTAATGACTCTATAGAATATATAGGAATAGATCCCTCTGTGTGTAATGACTCTTAGAATATATAGGAATAGATCCCTCTGTGTGTAATGACTTTATATAATATATAGGAATCGATCACTCGGGTGTAATGACTATATAATATATAGGAATAGATCCCTCTGTGTTTAATGACTCTATATAATATATAGGAATAGATCCCTCTGTGTGTAATAACTCTATATAATATATAGGAATAGATCCCTCTGTGTGTAATGACTCTATATAATATATAGGAATAGATCCCTCTGTGTGTAATGACTCTATATAATATATAGGAATAGATCCCTCTGTGTGTAACGACTCTATATAATATATAGGAATAGATCCCTCTGTGTGTAATGACTCTATATAATATATAGGAATAGATCCCTCTGTGTGTAATGACTCTATATAATATATAGGAATATGTCCCTCTGTGTGTAACGACTCAATATAATATATAGGAATAGATCCCTCTGTGTGTAACGACTCTATATAATATATAGGAATAGATCCCTCTGTGTGTAACGACTCTATATAATATATAGGAATAGATCCCTCTGTTTGTAATGACTCTATAGAATATATAGGAATAGATCCCTCTGTATGTAATGACTTTATATAATATATAGGAATCGATCACTTGGGTGTAATGACTATATAATATATAGGAATAGATCCCTCTATGTTTAATGACTCTACAGAATATATAGGAATAGATCCCTCTGTGTGTAACGACTCTATATAATATATAGGAATAGATCCCTCTGTGTTTAATTACTCTATATAATATATAGGAATAGATCCCTCTGTGTGTAATGACTCTATAGAATATATAGGAATAGATCCCTCTGTGTGTAATGACTCTATATAATATATAGGAATATGTCCCTCTGTGTGTAATGACTTTATATAATATATAGGAATCGGTCACTCGAGTGTAATGACTATATAATATATAGGAATAGATCCCTCTGTGTTTAATTACTCTATATAATATATAGGAATAGATCCCTCTGTGTGTAATGACTCTATAGAATATATAGGAATAGATCCCTCTGTGTGTAATGACTCTATAGAATATATAGGAATAGATCCCTCTGTGTGTAATGACTATAGAATATATAGGATTATGTCCCTCTGTGTGTAACGACTCTATATAATATATAGGAATAGATCCCTCTGTGTGTAATGACTCTATAGAATATATAGGAATAGATCCCTCTGTGTGTAATGACTCTTAGAATATATAGGAATAGATCCCTCTGTGTGTAATGACTTTATATAATATATAGGAATCGATCACTCGGGTGTAATGACTATATAATATATAGGAATAGATCCCTCTGTGTTTAATGACTCTACAGAATATATAGGAATAGATCCCTCTGTGTGTAATGCCTCTATAGAATATATAGGAATAGATTCCTCTGTGTGTAATGACTATATAATATATAGGAATAGATCCCTCTGTGTGTAATGACTCTATATAATATATAGGAATAGATCCCTCTGTGTTTAATGACTCTACAGAATATATAGGAATAGATTCCTCTGTGTGTAATGACTCTATATAATATATAGGAATAGATCCCTCTGTGTTTAATTACTCTATATAATATATAGGAATAGATCCCTCTGTGTGTAATGACTCTATAGAATATATAGGAATAGATCCCTCTGTGTGTAATGACTCTATAGAATATA
Organism: Anomaloglossus baeobatrachus; assembly: GCF_048569485.1. Classification (NCBI taxonomy): domain Eukaryota; kingdom Metazoa; phylum Chordata; class Amphibia; order Anura; family Aromobatidae; genus Anomaloglossus; species Anomaloglossus baeobatrachus. The sequence goes on along the minus strand of NW_027445396.1, from coordinate 14,727 downwards.
TAGGAATAGATCCCTCTGTGTGTAATGACTCTTAGAATATATAGGAATAGATCCCTCTGTGTGTAATGACTTTATATAATATATAGGAATCGATCACTCGGGTGTAATGACTATATAATATATAGGAATAGATCCCTCTGTGTTTAATGACTCTATATAATATATAGGAATAGATCCCTCTGTGTGTAATAACTCTATATAATATATAGGAATAGATCCCTCTGTGTGTAATGACTCTATATAATATATAGGAATAGATCCCTCTGTGTGTAATGACTCTATATAATATATAGGAATAGATCCCTCTGTGTGTAACGACTCTATATAATATATAGGAATAGATCCCTCTGTGTGTAATGACTCTATATAATATATAGGAATATGTCCCTCTGTGTGTAACGACTCAATATAATATATAGGAATAGATCCCTCTGTGTGTAACGACTCTATATAATATATAGGAATATGTCCCTCTGTGTGTAACGACTCTATATAATATATAGGAATAGATCCCTCTGTTTGTAATGACTCTATAGAATATATAGGAATAGATCCCTCTGTATGTAATGACTTTATATAATATATAGGAATCGATCACTTGGGTGTAATGACTATATAATATATAGGAATAGATCCCTCTATGTTTAATGACTCTACAGAATATATAGGAATAGATCCCTCTGTGTGTAACGACTCTATATAATATATAGGAATAGATCCCTCTGTGTTTAATTACTCTATATAATATATAGGAATAGATCCCTCTGTGTGTAATGACTCTATATAATATATAGGAATAGATCCCTCTGTGTGTAATGACTCTATAGAATATATAGGAATAGATCCCTCTGTGTGTAATGACTCTATAGAATATATAGGAATAGATCCCTCTGTGTGTAATGACTCTATATAATATATAGGAATAGATCCCTCTGTGTTTAATGACTCTACAGAATATATAGGAATAGATTCCTCTGTGTGTAATGACTCTATATAATATATAGGAATAGATCCCTCTGTGTGTAATGACTCTATATAATATATAGGAATAGATCCCTCTGTGTGTAATGACTCTATATAATATATAGGAATAGATCCCTCTGTGTTTAATGACTCTACAGAATATATAGGAATAGATTCCTCTGTGTGTAATGACTCTATATAATATATAGGAATAGATCCCTCTGTGTGTAATGACTCTATATAATATATAGGAATAGATCCCTCTGTGTGTAATGACTCTATATAATACGTATTTCCCTTTTTGTATTGCATTACTGGAATAAATTAACCTTTTGATGATATTGTAATTTATTGAGCTGCACTTGTATATCCACTATAACACCCACCTTCATCTTCCTCTTACACAACAATTCTGGCTTGTTTATGTGACTACCTGATATACTGAATTTAAAGGCGCCCTCCAGGTAAAGCCGATCATGTTATTCCAAGCCCAAAGAGGGAGGAACATGACATGGATTCAGATCCACCAAAAAGAAATTCCTTTTATCGTGCTCTTCCCTCTCAGGGCTTGAATTAGACATAAGATAGTCTTTATATATTACATATACATACGTTTTACCGATTGGCTCCAACCTGTGCCGCGTTCATTCTGCCAGGACATGCTGGAAATTGTGGATTAATGAATTGCGCAAATATCCTGTGAGAACCCAGGTCTGTAAAGTCTCCCGACAGTAATAATAAATGGTTACAGCTTCATGTTTTTTATCCTCAGGTTATCTCTTATAAAGAACAAGCCTTCTGCCAAAATAGTCAGCCAGATCTAGATGATCTATAGTTTTCCTGCTGGTATTCAGAAACGGCAATCAGGTACCTAAACAATAAGAACAATCATTGTATATTACCCACTTTACAGTCTGGTTAGCAGCTAGTGATCTTCCAGGGTACTGTCCATCAGGAACAAGAATACAGCTACTATAGTACATGAATAGGAATGAAACTACTATAATACTGCCCCTATGTACAAGAATATAACTACTATAATACTGCCCCTATGTACAAGAATATAACTACTATAATACTGCCCCCTATGTACAAGAATATAACTACTATAATACTGCCCCCTATGTACAAGAATATTACTACTATAATACTGCCCCTATGTACAAGAATATAACTACTATAATGCTGCCCCCTATGTACAAGAATATTACTACTATAATACTGCCCCCTATGTACAAGAATATAACTACTATAATACTGCCCCCTATGTACAAGAATATAACTACTATAATACTGCTCCCTATGTGCAAGAATATAACTACTATAATACTGCCCCCTATGTACAGGAATATAACTACTATAATACTGCTCCTATGTACAAGAATATAACTACTATAATACCGCTCCTATATACAAGAATATAACTACTATAATACTGCCCCCTATGTACAAGAATATAACTACTATAATACTGCCCCCTATATACAAGAATATAACTACTATAATACTGCCCCCTATGTACAAGAATGTAACTACTATAATACTGCCCCCTATATACAAGAATATAACTACTATAATACTGCCCCCTATGTACAAGAATATAACTACTATAATACTGCTCCTATGTACAAAAATGTAACTACTATAATACTGCCCCCTATGTACAAGAATATAACTACTATAATACTGCCCCCTATGTACAAGAATATAACTACTATAATACTGCCCCCTATGTACAGGAATATAACTACTATAATACTGCCCCCTATGTACAAGAATATAACTACTATAATACTGCCCCCTATATACAAGAATATAACTGCTATAATACTGCCCCTATGTACAAGAATATAATTACTATAATACTGCCCCTATGTACAAGAATATAACTACTATAATACTGCCCCCCTATATACAAGTATATAACTACTATAATACTGCCCATATGTACAAGAATATAACTACTATAATACTGCCCCCTATGTACAAGAATATAACTACTATAATACTGCCCCTATGTACAAGAATATAATTACTATAATACTGCCCCCTAGATACAAGAATATAACTGCTATAATCCTGCCCCTATGTAGGAGAATATAACTACTATAATACTGCCCCCTATGTACAAGAATATAACTACTATAATACTGCCCCCTATGTACAAGAATATAACTACTATAATACTGCCCCTATGTACAAGAATATAACTACTATAATACTGCTCCTATGTACAAGAATATAACTACTATAATACTGCTCCTATGTACAAGAATATAACTGCTATAATACTGCCCCCTATATACAAGAATATAACTACTATAATACTGCCCCTATGTACAAGAATATAACTACTATAATACTGCTCCTATGTACAAGAATATAACTACTATAATACTGCTCCTATGTACAAGAATATAACTACTATAATACTGCCCCTATGCACAAGAATATAACTACTATAATACTGCTCCTATGTACAAGAATATAACTACTATAATACTGCTCCTATGTACAAGAATATAACTGCTATAATACTGCCCCCTATATACAAGAATATAACTACTATAATACTGCTCCCTATGTACAAGAATTTATCTACTATAATACTGCCCTCTATATAGAAGAATATAACTCCTATAATTCTGCCCCTTTATACAAGAATATAACTACTATAATACTGCTCCTATGTACAGGAATATAACTACTATAATACTGCCCCCTATGTACAAGAATATAACTACTATAATACTGCCCCCCTATATACAAGAATATAACTACTATAATACTGCCCCTATGTACAAGAATATAACTACTATAATACTGCCCCCTATGTACAAGAATATAACTACTATAATACTGCCCCTATGTACAAGAATATAATTACTATAATACTGCTCCTATGTACAAGAATATAACTACTATAATACTGCCCCCTATGTACAAGAATATAACTACTATAATACTGCTCCTATGTACAAGAATATAACTATAATACTGCTCCAATGTACAAGAATATAACTACTATAATACTGCCCCTATGTACAAGAATATAACTACTATAATACTGCCCCCTATGTACAAGAATATAACTACTATAATACTGCCCCCTATGTACAGGAATATAACTACTATAATACTGCCCCCTATGTACAAGAATATAACTACTATAATACTGCCCCTATGTACAGGAATATAACTACTATAATACTGCTCCTATGTACAAGAATATAACTACTATAATACTGCTCCTATGTACAAGAATATAACTGCTATAATACTGCCCCCTATATACAAGAATATAACTACTATAATACTGCTCCCTATGTACAAGAATTTATCTACTATAATACTGCCCTCTATATAGAAGAATATAACTCCTATAATTCTGCCCCTTTATACAAGAATATAACTACTATAATACTGCTCCTATGTACAGGAATATAACTACTATAATACTGCCCCCTATGTACAAGAATATAACTACTATAATACTGCCCCCCTATATACAAGAATATAACTACTATAATACTGCCCCTATGTACAAGAATATAACTACTATAATACTGCCCCCTATGTACAAGAATATAACTACTATAATACTGCCCCTATGTACAAGAATATAATTACTATAATACTGCTCCTATGTACAAGAATATAACTACTATAATACTGCTCCTATGTACAAGAATATAACTATAATACTGCTCCAATGTACAAGAATATAACTACTATAATACTGCCCCTATGTACAAGAATATAACTACTATAATACTGCCCCCTATGTACAAGAATATAACTACTATAATACTGCCCCCTATGTACAGGAATATAACTACTATAATACTGCCCCCTATGTACAAGAATATAACTACTATAATACTGCCCCTATGTACAGGAATATAACTACTATAATACTGCTCCTATGTACAAGAATATAACTACTATAATACTGCTCCTATGTACAAGAATATAACTACTATAATACTGCTCCTATGTACAAGAATATAACTGCTATAATACTGCCCCCTATATGCAAGAATATAACTACTATAATACTGCTCCCTATGTACAAGAATTTATCTACTATAATACTGCCCTCTATATAGAAGAATATAACTCCTATAATTCTGCCCCTTTATACAAGTATATAACTACTATAATACTGCTCCTATGTACAGGAATATAACTACTATAATACTGCCCCCTATGTACAAGAATATAACTACTATAATACTGCCCCCTATGTACAGGAATATAACTACTATAATACTGCTCCTATGTACAAGAATATAACTACTATAATAACGCTCCTATGTACAAGAATGTAACTACTATAATACTGCCCCCTATGTACAAGAATATAACTACTATAATACTGCCCCCTATGTACAAGAATATAACTACTATAATACTGCCCCCTATGTACAGGAATATAACTACTATAATACTGTCTCCTATATACAAGAATATAACTGCTATAATACTGCCCCCTATGTACAAGAATATAACTACTATAATACTGCCCTCTATATACAAGAATTCTCCTATTATAATACTGCCCCCTATGTACAAGAATATAACTACTATAATACTGCTCCTATGTACAAGAATATAACTACTATAATACTGCCTCCTATGTACAAGAATATAACTACTATAATACTGCCCTCTATATACAAGAATTCTCCTATTATAATACTGCTCCTATGTACAAGAATGTCCATGTAATGTCATTGTAGCGTAGTATTGCGGTGTGATGAAACATGTCATTCTGGTGATGATTCACAGGACCCGTGTGTTGTCCTGGGCCGTTACACCCACGTCGTCCTGTACACAGAGGTGGTATGAGGACAGGATGCGCCTCTCTGACACACACCCATTATACCGCACTACCTGTCCTGCGGCCTCTGACTCCACATGAAGCAGTGCGGGATTAGCTGAGCATTGGGAATTTTGTATCTGTTTCTTTGAAAAAACACACCACTTACCCGTCCGTGACCTTCCCCGTCCTTCACACCAGCTGTCAAAACTGATCTGTCACCATAGATCTGGAGAAGATATTTGCTCTGAAAATAAGGGAATGAGCAGTGTCCATATTCACGCACATCACAAGCTCCGCGCCGGGCGTGTATACATTTCTGTACAGTATATATATGGAATTAGAGAAAAACCTCCATTAGGCTGCTTTCACACATCCGGTTTTTCCTGTGCGGCACAATCCGGCGCTTTACAGAAAAAATGCAACTGGCTTTTTTTGCCGCCGGTTGCGTTTTTTTTTTTTTGCATAGACTTACATTAGTGCCGTATTGTGTATTTATGGCCTTGCGTTCCGTCCGGTTTTTGCCGCATGCGACAGATTTAGCCGATGCGGTGGCCGGATGGAACATTGCCTGGCAAGTTTTTTTTGTCCGGCAATGCATGCCTATGGACGCTGCATGCGGCGACCTGCGGGCCGCAAGCGTTTTTTTCCACTGCGCATGCTCAGTAGCCTGCCGCAAGCGGCAAAAACCGGACAGGCTGCATGTAAAAAACGTATGCAAAGGATGCAGTATTGTCGCCGCATTCGTTGCATAGGTTTTAGAGCCGGATTGGCCGGCTCTGCTAGAACCGGAGGTGTGAAAGCAGCCTTAATCTGATGCAATATATTATTTTCCTGAAGCTTTGCTACATTGTTTTCATTTTTGATGCATTGGTGCAATTATACATGGTTGCAAAAGTTTACATACCCTTGATAATAGTAAATAAATGAACCATACAGGACTTTAGGCAAAACCGGTTTACCGGCTGCCATTCTGGTTTACTTATGCAGCCAGTTTTGTGTAACCTGGGGAGTAAATATTCCAGTATGTAGATTACAATCTACGGTACATGTAAATCGTTTTACCTGTACCAAATCTGGCATGCGCCTCTGGCCACCAGGAGATTGGCACACCAAACTAACGCACACTACAGAGTTATGCAACATACCACCGCCTACCAGGGACTAGGACACCAAACGGCTACACACTAGAGACCAATGCAACATACCACCGCCCACCAGGGACTGGGACACCAAACGGCTGCACACTAAAGACCTATGCAACATACCACCGCCCACCAGGGACTGGGACACCAAACGGCTGCACACTAGAGACCAATGCAACATACCACCGCCTACCAGGGACTGGGACACCAAATGGCTGCACACTAGAGACCTATGCAACATACCACCGCCCACCAGGGACTGGGACACCAAACGGCTGCACACTAGAGGCCTGTGCAACATACCACCGACCACCAGGGACTGGGACACCAAACGGCTGCACACTAGAGGCCTGTGCAACATACCACCGCCCACCAGGGACTGGGACATCAAACGGCTGCACACTAGAGGCCTGTGCAACATACCCACCGCCCACCAGGGACTGGGACACCAAACGGCTGCACACTAGAGACCAATGCAACATACCACCGCCCACCAGGGACTGGGACACCAAACGGCTGCACACTAGAGGCCTGTGCAACATACCACCGCCCACCAGGGATTGCAACAACAAACTAACGCACACTACAGAGTTATGCAACATACCACCACACACCAGGGACTGGGACACCAAACGGCTGCACACTACAGAGTTATGCAACATACCACCGCACACCAGGGACTGGGACACCAAACGGCTGCACACTAGAGACCTATGCAACATACCACCGCCCACCAGGGATTGCAACAACAAACTACTGCACTAGAGACCTATGCAACATACCACCGCCCACCAGGGACTGGGACACCAAACGGCTGCACACTAGAGGCCTGTGCAACATACCACCGCCCACCAGGGAATGGGACACCAAACGGCTGCACACTAGAGAACTATGCAACATACCACCGCCCACCAGGGACTTGGACACCAAACGGCTGCACACTAGAGGCCTGTGCAACATACCACCGCCCACCAGGGAATGGGACACCAAACGGCTGCACACTAGAGAACTATGGAACATACCACCGCACACCAGGGACTTGGACACCAAACGGCTGCACGCTAGAGGCCTGTGCAACATACCACCGCCCACCAGGGATTGCAACAACAAACTAACGCACACTACAGAGTTATGCAACATACCACCACACACCAGGGACTGGGACACCAAACGGCTGCACACTACAGAGTTATGCAACATACCACCGCACACCAGGGACTGGGACACCAAACGGCTGCACACTAGAGACCTATGCAACATACCACCGCCCACCAGGGAATGGGACACCAAACGGCTGCACACTAGAGGCCTGTGCAACATACCACCGCCCACCAGGGACTGGGACACCAAACGGCTGCACACTAGAGGCCTGTGCAACATACCACCGCCCACCAGGGAATGGGACACCAAATGGCTGAACACTAGAGACCTATGCAACATACCACCGCCCACCAGGGACTGGGACACCAAACGGCTGCACACTAGAGGCCTGTGCAACATACCACCGCCCACCAGGGATTGGGACAACAAGCTACTGCACTAGAGACCTATACAACATACCACTGCCCACCAGGGATTGACACACCAAACTACTGCATACTAGAGACCTATACAACATACCACCGCCCACCAGGGATTGGGACAACAAGCTACTGCATACTAGAGACCTATACAACATACCACCGCCCACCAGGGAGTAGGGCACAAAAATCAGTGAATCCAGGGACCAGACCAATGGACTCCATGTAGAGACTCACAATCAGTGTACACCGCACATCCACATCATTAGGAAAACCAGAGCCATCGCCTCATTTCGGGCTGTCTCACGACTTTGCCATCTTTGACTTTGATCTTATGCCACAAATGACAGACAGCAAAGGATAGTCTGGCCAAACTTAAAGGAGTTTTCCAGTATTTCACAAACATGGCCTATCCGCTAACGCCCGATCATCCTCACGGAGAATTCACATGGGAATTGGCACACACATATAGGCATTGTTTTAATTTGCACGAAATGATATTGCAATTCATCCACCGCCTCCATCACCTCCATTACCTCCATACCTGTACAGCAGATGGTGGCACCTATATGACAGCTACGTGCCACTCCCAGGTATAAATGCTTTCAATGACACCAATATATGTATTTATGCAAATTTCTTATGTATTAATGCAGATGTCTAAATCTCCTGGTTTCTGTGGACGCAGGCTGTGCGCCCCTGCCTGCAGCTACAGGACACAGGTGGAACTCACTAAACACGTTTTCTACAAAACCCGGTTGAAACAAGGTTACAAACAGGGGACACTGCAGATGCCGGATCCCAGAGACCGCACCGAGCCAGGGGTGACATCAACAAAACTGGTTCTTCCAGCGCCTGCTCTCCGTGGTGCCAATACATATGCAACAACCCCCACAAACACCCCGGTGAGAGGCTGATCTGTAATTACACAGCTGCCTTGACATTGAATGATGGGGAAAAATCCTTTTATCCTGTAAAATGCCGCTGCTGCGGAACTTATCACTGATTGCCATTCTCCCTATATACAGCAATGGCCAAAAGTTTTGGGAATGTGTTGACTATTATTTTTCTCAATCCTATTGAGATTCTGAGGTCAAACCGCAAAAATTGGGGTAAACTCCAAGTACTGATAGATCATCAGTCAGTATCTGGCCCAGAAGCCGGTGGGGTAAGCTCCAGGTACTGATGGGTCATCAGTCAGTATCTGGCCCAGAAGCCGGTGGGGTAAGCTCCAAGTACTGATAGATCATCAGTCAGTATCTGGCCCAGAAGCCGGTGGGGTAAGCTCCAGGTATTGATAGATCATCAGTCAGTATCTGACCCAGAAGCCGGTGGGGTAAGCTCCAGGTACTGATAGATCATCAGTCAGTGTCTGGCCCAGAAGCCGGTGGGGTAACCTCCAGGTACTGATAGATCATCAGTCAGTATCTGGCCCAGAAGCCGGTGCGGTAAGCTCCAGGTACTGATAGATCATCAGTCAGTATCTGGCCCAGAAGCCGGTGGGGTAAGCTCCAGGTACTGATAGATCATCAGTCAGTATCTGGCCCAGAAGCCGGTGGGGTAAGCTCCAAGTACTGATGGGTCATCAGTCAGTATCTGGCCCAGATGCCGGTGGGGTAAGCTCCGGGTACTGATAAATCATCAGTCAGTATCTGGCCCAGAAGCCGGTGGGGTAAGCTCCAAGTACTGATAGATCATCAGTCAGTATCTGGCCCAGAAGCCGGTGGAGTAAGCTCCAGGTACTGATAGATCATCAGTCAGTATCTGGCCCAGAAGCCGGTGGGGTAAGCTCCAGGTACTGATGGGTCATCAGTCAGTATCTGGCCCAGATGCCGGTGGGGTAAGCTCCGGGTACTGATAAATCATCAGTCAGTATCTGGCCCAGAAGCCGGTGGGGTAAGCTCCAAGTACTGATAGATCATCAGTCAGTATCTGGCCCAGAAGCCGGTGGGGTAAGCTCCAGGTACTGATAGATCATCAGTCAGTATCTGACCCAGAAGCCGGTGGGGTAAGCTCCAGGTACTGATAGATCATCAGTCAGTATCTGGCCCAGAAGCCGGTGGGGTAAGCTCCAGGTACTGATAGATCATCAGTCAGTATCTGACCCAGAAGCCGGTGGGGTAAGCTCCAGGTACTGATAGATCATCAGTCAGTATCTGGCCCAGAAGCCGGTGCGGAAAGCTCCAGGTACTGATAGATCATCAGTCAGTATCTGGCCCAGAAGCCGGTGGGGTAAGCTCCAGGTACTGATAGATCATCAGTCAGTATCTGGCCCAGAAGCCGGTGGGGTAAGCTCCAGGTACTGATGGGTCATCAGTCAGTATCTGGCCCAGAAGCCGGTGGGGTAAGCTCCAGGTACTGATGGGTCATCAGTCAGTATCTGGCCCAGAACCCGGTGGGGTAAGCTCCAGGTACTGATAAATCATCAGTCAGTATCTGGCCCAGAAGCCGGTGGGGTAAGCTCCAGGTACTGATAGATCATCAGTCAGTATCTGGCCCAGAAGCCGGTGGGGTAAGCTCCAGGTACTGATGGGTCATCAGTCAGTATCTGGCCCAGAACCCGGTGGGGTAAGCTCCAGGTACTGATAGATCATCAGTCAGTATCTAGCCCAGAAGCCGGTGGGGTAAGCTCCAGGTACTGATAGATCATCAGTCAGTATCTGGCCCAGAAGCCGGTGGGGTAAGCTCCAGGTACTGATAGATCATCAGTCAGTATCTAGCCCAGAAGCCGGTGGGGTAAGCTCCAGGTACTGATAGATCATCAGTCAGTATCTGGCCCAGAAGCCGGTGGGGTAAGCTCCAGGTACTGATAGATCATCAGTCAGTATCTAGCCCAGAAGCCGGTGGGGTAAGCTCCAGGTACTGATGGGTCATCAGTCAGTATCTGGCCCAGAAGCCGGTGGGGTAAGCTCCAGGTACTGATAGATCATCAGTCAGTATCTGGCCCAGAAGCCGGTGGGGTAAGCTCCAGGTACTGATAGATCATCAGTCAGTATCTGGCCCAGAGGCCGGTGGGGTAAGCTCCAGGTACTGATAGATCATCAGTCAGTATCTGGCCCAGAAGCCGGCGGGGTAAGCTCCAGGTACTGATAGATCATCAGTCAGTATCTGGCCCAGAAGCCGGTGGGGTGAGCTCCAGGTACTGATAGATCATCAGTCAGTATCTGGCCCAGAAGCCGGTGGGGTAAGCTCCAGATACTGATAGATCATCAGTCAGTGTCAGGCTCTGAAGCCGGTGGGGTAAGCCCCAGGTACTGATGGGTCATCAGTCAGTATCTGGCCCAGAAGCCGGTGGGGTAAGCTCCAGGTACTGATAGATCATCAGTCAGTATCTGGCCCAGAAGCCGGTGGGGTAAGCTCCAGATACTGATAGATCATCAGTCAGTGTCTGGCCCAGAAGCCGGTGGGGTAAGCTCCAGGTACTGATAGATCATCAGTCAGTATCTGGCCCAGAAGCCGGTGGGGGTAAGCTCCAAGTACTGATAGATCATCAGTCAGTATCTGGCCCAGAAGCCGGTGGGGTAAGCTCCAGATACTGATAGATCATCAGTCAGTATCTGGCCCAGAAGCCGGTGGGGTAAGCTCCAGGTACTGATGGATCATCAGTCAGTATCTGGCCCAGAAGCCGGTGGGGTAAGCTCCAGGTACTGATAGATCATCAGTCAGTATCTAGCCCAGAAGCCGGTGGGGTAAGCTCCAGGTACTGATGGGTCATCAGTCAGTATCTGGCCCAGAAGCCGGTGGGGTAAGCTCCAGGTACTGATAGATCATCAGTCAGTATCTGGCCCAGAAGCCGGTGGGGTAAGCTCCAGGTACTGATCGGTCATCAGTCAGTATCTGGCCCAGAAGCCGGTGGGGTAAGCTCCAGGTACTGATAGATCATCAGTCAGTATCTGGCCCAGAAGCCGGTGGGGTAAGCTCCAGGTACTGATAGATCATCACTCAGTATCTGGCCCAGAAGCCAGTGGGGTAAGCTCCAGGTACTGATAGATCATCAGTCAGTATCTGGCCCAGAGGCCGGTGGGGTAAGCTCCAGGTACTGATAGATCATCAGTCAGTATCTGGCCCAGAAGCCGGTGGGGTAAGCTCCAGGTACTGATAGATCATCACTCAGTATCTGGCCCAGAAGCCGGTGGGGTAAGCTCCAGGTACTGATAGATCATCAGTCAGTATCTAGCCCAGAAGCCGGTGGGGTAAGCTCCAGGTACTGATAGATCATCAGTCAGTATCTGGCCCAGAAGCCGGTGGGGTGAGCTCCAGGTACTGATAGATCATCAGTCAGTATCTGGCCCAGAGGCCGGTGGGGTAAGCTCCAGGTACTGATAGATCATCAGTCAGTATCTGGCCCAGAAGCCGGTGGGGTAAGCTCCAGGTACTGATAGATCATCAGTCAGTATCTGGCCCAGATGCCGGTGGGGTACGCTCCAGGTACTGATAGATCATCAGTCAGTATCTGGCCCAGAAGCCGGTGGGGTAAGCTCCAGGTACTGATAGATCATCAGTCAGTATCTGGCCCAGAAGCCGGTGGGGTAAGCTCCAGGTACTGATAGATCATCAGTCAGTATCTGGCCCAGAAGCCGGTGGGGTGAGCTCCAGGTACTGATAGATCATCAGTCAGTATCTAGCCCAGAAGCCGGTGGGGTAACCTCCAGGTACTGATAGATCATCAGTCAGTATCTGGCCCAGAAGCCGGTGGGGGTAACCTCCAGGTACTGATAGATCATCAGTCAGTATCTGGCCCAGAAGCCGGTGGGGGTAAGCTCCAGGTACTGATGGGTCATCAGTCAGTATCTAGCCCAGAAGCCGGTGGGGTAAGCTCCAGGTACTGATAGATCATCAGTCAGTATCTGGCCCAGATGCCGGTGGGGTAAGCTCCAGGTACTGATGGGTCATCAGTCAGTATCTGGCCCAGAAGCCGGTGGGGTAAGCTCCAGGTACTGATAGATCATCAGTCAGTATCTAGCCCAGAAGCCGGTGTGGTAAGCTCCAGGTACTGATAGATCATCAGTCAGTATCTAGCCCAGAAGCCGGTGGGGTAAGCTCCAGGTACTGATAGATCATCAGTCAGTATCTGGCCCAGAAGCCGGTGGGGTAACCTCCAGGTACTGATAGCTCATCAGTCAGTATCTGGCCCAGAAGCCGGTGGGGTAAGCTCCAGGTACTGATAGATCATCAGTCAGTATCTGGCCCAGAAGCCGGTGGGGTAAGCTCCAGGTACTGATAGATCATCAGTCAGTATCTGGCCCAGAAGCCGGTGGGGTAAGCTCCAGGTACTGATGGGTCATCAGTCAGTATCTGGCCCAGAAGCCGGTGGGGTAAGCTCCAGGTACTGATAGATCATCAGTCAGTATCTGGCCCAGAGGCCGGTGGGGTAAGCTCCAGGTACTGATAGATCATCAGTCAGTATCTGGCCCAGAAGCCGGTGGGGTAAGCTCCAGGTACTAATAGATCATCAGTCAGTATCTGGCCCAGAACCCGGTGGGGTAAGCTCCAGGTACTGATAGATCATCAGTCAGTATCTGGCCCAGAAGCCGGTGGGGTAAGCTCCAGGTACTGATAGATCATCAGTCAGTATCTGGCCCAGAACCCGGTGGGGTAAGCTTCAGGTACTGATAGATCATCAGTCAGTATCTGGCCCAGAAGCCGGTGGGGTAAGCTCCAGGTACTGATAGATCATCAGTCAGTATCTGGCCCAGAGGCCGGGGGGATAAGCTCCGGGTACTGATAGATCATCAGTCAGTATCTGGCCCAGAGGCCGGTGGGGTAAGCTCCAGGTACTGATAGATCATCAGTCAGTATCTGGCCCAGAAGCCGGTGGGGTAAGCTCCAGGTACTGATAGATCATCAGTCAGTATCTGGCCCAGAACCCGGTGGGGTAAGCTTCAGGTACTGATAGATCATCAGTCAGTATCTGGCCCAGAAGCCGGTGGGGTAAGCTCCAGGTACTGATAGATCATCAGTCAGTATCTGGCCCAGAGGCCGGGGGGATAAGCTCTAGGTACTGATAGATCATCAGTCAGTATCTGGCCCAGAAGCCGGTGGGGTAAGCTCCAGGTACTGATAGATCATCAGTCAGTATCTGGCCCAGAGGCCGGGGGGATAAGCTCCGGGTACTGATAGATCATCAGTCAGTATCTGGCCCAGAGGCCGGTGGGGTAAGCTCCAGGTACTGATAGATCATCAGTCAGTATCTGGCCCAGAAGCCGGTGGGGTAAGCTCCAGGTACTGATAGATCATCAGTCAGTATCTGGCCCAGAGGCCGGGGGGATAAGCTCTA
>NW_027445395.1:0-31133 GCF_048569485.1 Anomaloglossus baeobatrachus | reverse complement strand
ACTTTCCGTCACTGCCACCCTTTGCCATCCTTACCCGTAGAAAGCCCTTTCATCATCCCCAAACCCTAATCTTTTCCCTTTCCTTCCCAGCCCCCAAACCCTGCCCTCTGTACCTTTCTCACCACCCGCTTCCCTTCTCCTGTCATCCCCCTACCACCCGGGAAAAAAAGAGATTGCCCCCTCCTTCCACTAGCCCACCCTCCCACCCAAAGAACAACTTCTTCTGCGCAGCTTGTTTTCTAGGCAGCAGCGCTATTGTGATGTCATCGGGGGGCATTGTGACAAGCCGCCAGTGTTCCGTCTCTTCATGTTGTGCACAGTTCAAACGGAAAATACATCAACAGGCAGACTACAGAAAAGCTTACTATCAAAGGTTAGAGGGGGGCTTTCTCAGAGGGCTTTTTACAGTTTTTCTATTCCCAATTAGCCGTTTAAGTGTACTTATTGAAAGTAGTAATTCTTTCATAGGCCGCCCTTTCTTAGTATTTGACGTTCCTTATATTGCGGTATGAGGCTTCGCAGTAGGTTGCAAACATTCATCACCCATGACTGTCCCCAATTGAGCTCAGAAGCTCAATGTCTATCATGACCTCTCTTTTAGAATGTCCAAGAGCAAGCAAACTATTCCTCCAGGAGAGGGCGCCAACAGACTACTAAAGAGATCATCATTACTCAAAGAAAACCCCAAAAACCAATGCATGATAGGAATAAACAGGTAACTTTCTTTGGAGTGGAAGCGGAGAGATCGCACCAGATGCCAATTCTAGATGTTATCACACCTGTGGTCACTGCAGCAGCAGGTGAATCCACTTTGTCCAAAAGGGATCTATTCCATTCAATTGCAAATGATCTAGATAAGACAGAGAACTGCAGCACGGGGACATAGCCGAGTTGGTCAGGTTGAGTGGTGATGAGTTTGCTATTTGGATGAATAAAGAAAGTCAAAAGTGTGAAAGATAAAAAACAAAAGGAGGAAGTGTGAAAAGTGAATGGGCCAAATTGAGGTGCATATGAAGACGTATGCTTTCTTCCAATTCATTAAATCGGGCTAATATGAATCAGGTGAATTGAGTTCTGCTTTTGGAAACTGGGTTAAGAAGGGGTGCACCGTTCCTGGAGGTACTGCAATACCAGGTCAATGCGTGGAGTGGACAGAGCAAGCTCTTTTTCCATCTCCCTGTTCTAAAAATCCATTTAATATATGGTCCCCAGATAGGGGACGTATCAGATATTAAACTGATAAGAACAGATACTACACTTGATCTTAGCCAA
This sequence comes from Anomaloglossus baeobatrachus, assembly GCF_048569485.1. Classification (NCBI taxonomy): domain Eukaryota; kingdom Metazoa; phylum Chordata; class Amphibia; order Anura; family Aromobatidae; genus Anomaloglossus; species Anomaloglossus baeobatrachus. The sequence goes on along the minus strand of NW_027445395.1, from coordinate 29,861 downwards.
AAGGCCGAGAAGCGATAACCAGAATTGGTTTGGGCCTCGAGTGGCACCCTGGCCTATGCCGGACACATCTTAGGGAGAGAGAGCGAGAGGGAGACAAACCCACGCCTACACAAGACATTTTGTCACCCAAGCCAACCCTTGAAAAGGCTGCTTTGCAGAGCCAAAACAAGAAGAATGGTGCGTTTTGCAGCCGCCGCCCACTGCAATGAATCTGAATAACTCCTCCTTTAGGGCGCAAGCAACTCCCCTCCCCCTTGCAGTCTTTCCAATTCACGATACAAAAAGACGGACAGGACAGGTTGCCTGACTTTCCGTCACTGCCACCCTTTGCCATCCTTACCCGTAGAAAGCCCTTTCATCATCCCCAAACCCTAATCTTTTCCCTTTCCTTCCCAGCCCCCAAACCCTGCCCTCTGTACCTTTCTCACCACCCGCTTCCCTTCTCCTGTCATCCCCCTACCACCCGGGAAAAAAAGAGATTGCCCCCTCCTTCCACTAGCCCACCCTCCCACCCAAAGAACAACTTCTTCTGCGCAGCTTGTTTTCTAGGCAGCAGCGCTATTGTGATGTCATCGGGGGGCATTGTGACAAGCCGCCAGTGTTCCGTCTCTTCATGTTGTGCACAGTTCAAACGGAAAATACATCAACAGGCAGACTACAGAAAAGCTTACTATCAAAGGTTAGAGGGGGGCTTTCTCAGAGGGCTTTTTACAGTTTTTCTATTCCCAATTAGCCGTTTAAGTGTACTTATTGAAAGTAGTAATTCTTTCATAGGCCGCCCTTTCTTAGTATTTGACGTTCCTTATATTGCGGTATGAGGCTTCGCAGTAGGTTGCAAACATTCATCACCCATGACTGTCCCCAATTGAGCTCAGAAGCTCAATGTCTATCATGACCTCTCTTTTAGAATGTCCAAGAGCAAGCAAACTATTCCTCCAGGAGAGGGCGCCAACAGACTACTAAAGAGATCATCATTACTCAAAGAAAACCCCAAAAACCAATGCATGATAGGAATAAACAGGTAACTTTCTTTGGAGTGGAAGCGGAGAGATCGCACCAGATGCCAATTCTAGATGTTATCACACCTGTGGTCACTGCAGCAGCAGGTGAATCCACTTTGTCCAAAAGGGATCTATTCCATTCAATTGCAAATGATCTAGATAAGACAGAGAACTGCAGCACGGGGACATAGCCGAGTTGGTCAGGTTGAGTGGTGATGAGTTTGCTATTTGGATGAATAAAGAAAGTCAAAAGTGTGAAAGATAAAAAACAAAAGGAGGAAGTGTGAAAAGTGAATGGGCCAAATTGAGGTGCATATGAAGACGTATGCTTTCTTCCAATTCATTAAATCGGGCTAATATGAATCAGGTGAATTGAGTTCTGCTTTTGGAAACTGGGTTAAGAAGGGGTGCACCGTTCCTGGAGGTACTGCAATACCAGGTCAATGCGTGGAGTGGACAGAGCAAGCTCTTTTTCCATCTCCCTGTTCTAAAAATCCATTTAATATATGGTCCCCAGATAGGGGACGTATCAGATATTAAACTGATAAGAACAGATACTACACTTGATCTTAGCCAAAAGGCCGAGAAGCGATAACCAGAATTGGTTTGGGCCTCGAGTGGCACCCTGGCCTATGCCGGACACATCTTAGGGAGAGAGAGCGAGAGGGAGACAAACCCACGCCTACACAAGACATTTTGTCACCCAAGCCAACCCTTGAAAAGGCTGCTTTGCAGAGCCAAAACAAGAAGAATGGTGCGTTTTGCAGCCGCCGCCCACTGCAATGAATCTGAATAACTCCTCCTTTAGGGCGCAAGCAACTCCCCTCCCCCTTGCAGTCTTTCCAATTCACGATACAAAAAGACGGACAGGACAGGTTGCCTGACTTTCCGTCACTGCCACCCTTTGCCATCCTTACCCGTAGAAAGCCCTTTCATCATCCCCAAACCCTAATCTTTTCCCTTTCCTTCCCAGCCCCCAAACCCTGCCCTCTGTACCTTTCTCACCACCCGCTTCCCTTCTCCTGTCATCCCCCTACCACCCGGGAAAAAAAGAGATTGCCCCCTCCTTCCACTAGCCCACCCTCCCACCCAAAGAACAACTTCTTCTGCGCAGCTTGTTTTCTAGGCAGCAGCGCTATTGTGATGTCATCGGGGGGCATTGTGACAAGCCGCCAGTGTTCCGTCTCTTCATGTTGTGCACAGTTCAAACGGAAAATACATCAACAGGCAGACTACAGAAAAGCTTACTATCAAAGGTTAGAGGGGGGCTTTCTCAGAGGGCTTTTTACAGTTTTTCTATTCCCAATTAGCCGTTTAAGTGTACTTATTGAAAGTAGTAATTCTTTCATAGGCCGCCCTTTCTTAGTATTTGACGTTCCTTATATTGCGGTATGAGGCTTCGCAGTAGGTTGCAAACATTCATCACCCATGACTGTCCCCAATTGAGCTCAGAAGCTCAATGTCTATCATGACCTCTCTTTTAGAATGTCCAAGAGCAAGCAAACTATTCCTCCAGGAGAGGGCGCCAACAGACTACTAAAGAGATCATCATTACTCAAAGAAAACCCCAAAAACCAATGCATGATAGGAATAAACAGGTAACTTTCTTTGGAGTGGAAGCGGAGAGATCGCACCAGATGCCAATTCTAGATGTTATCACACCTGTGGTCACTGCAGCAGCAGGTGAATCCACTTTGTCCAAAAGGGATCTATTCCATTCAATTGCAAATGATCTAGATAAGACAGAGAACTGCAGCACGGGGACATAGCCGAGTTGGTCAGGTTGAGTGGTGATGAGTTTGCTATTTGGATGAATAAAGAAAGTCAAAAGTGTGAAAGATAAAAAACAAAAGGAGGAAGTGTGAAAAGTGAATGGGCCAAATTGAGGTGCATATGAAGACGTATGCTTTCTTCCAATTCATTAAATCGGGCTAATATGAATCAGGTGAATTGAGTTCTGCTTTTGGAAACTGGGTTAAGAAGGGGTGCACCGTTCCTGGAGGTACTGCAATACCAGGTCAATGCGTGGAGTGGACAGAGCAAGCTCTTTTTCCATCTCCCTGTTCTAAAAATCCATTTAATATATGGTCCCCAGATAGGGGACGTATCAGATATTAAACTGATAAGAACAGATACTACACTTGATCTTAGCCAAAAGGCCGAGAAGCGATAACCAGAATTGGTTTGGGCCTCGAGTGGCACCCTGGCCTATGCCGGACACATCTTAGGGAGAGAGAGCGAGAGGGAGACAAACCCACGCCTACACAAGACATTTTGTCACCCAAGCCAACCCTTGAAAAGGCTGCTTTGCAGAGCCAAAACAAGAAGAATGGTGCGTTTTGCAGCCGCCGCCCACTGCAATGAATCTGAATAACTCCTCCTTTAGGGCGCAAGCAACTCCCCTCCCCCTTGCAGTCTTTCCAATTCACGATACAAAAAGACGGACAGGACAGGTTGCCTGACTTTCCGTCACTGCCACCCTTTGCCATCCTTACCCGTAGAAAGCCCTTTCATCATCCCCAAACCCTAATCTTTTCCCTTTCCTTCCCAGCCCCCAAACCCTGCCCTCTGTACCTTTCTCACCACCCGCTTCCCTTCTCCTGTCATCCCCCTACCACCCGGGAAAAAAAGAGATTGCCCCCTCCTTCCACTAGCCCACCCTCCCACCCAAAGAACAACTTCTTCTGCGCAGCTTGTTTTCTAGGCAGCAGCGCTATTGTGATGTCATCGGGGGGCATTGTGACAAGCCGCCAGTGTTCCGTCTCTTCATGTTGTGCACAGTTCAAACGGAAAATACATCAACAGGCAGACTACAGAAAAGCTTACTATCAAAGGTTAGAGGGGGGCTTTCTCAGAGGGCTTTTTACAGTTTTTCTATTCCCAATTAGCCGTTTAAGTGTACTTATTGAAAGTAGTAATTCTTTCATAGGCCGCCCTTTCTTAGTATTTGACGTTCCTTATATTGCGGTATGAGGCTTCGCAGTAGGTTGCAAACATTCATCACCCATGACTGTCCCCAATTGAGCTCAGAAGCTCAATGTCTATCATGACCTCTCTTTTAGAATGTCCAAGAGCAAGCAAACTATTCCTCCAGGAGAGGGCGCCAACAGACTACTAAAGAGATCATCATTACTCAAAGAAAACCCCAAAAACCAATGCATGATAGGAATAAACAGGTAACTTTCTTTGGAGTGGAAGCGGAGAGATCGCACCAGATGCCAATTCTAGATGTTATCACACCTGTGGTCACTGCAGCAGCAGGTGAATCCACTTTGTCCAAAAGGGATCTATTCCATTCAATTGCAAATGATCTAGATAAGACAGAGAACTGCAGCACGGGGACATAGCCGAGTTGGTCAGGTTGAGTGGTGATGAGTTTGCTATTTGGATGAATAAAGAAAGTCAAAAGTGTGAAAGATAAAAAACAAAAGGAGGAAGTGTGAAAAGTGAATGGGCCAAATTGAGGTGCATATGAAGACGTATGCTTTCTTCCAATTCATTAAATCGGGCTAATATGAATCAGGTGAATTGAGTTCTGCTTTTGGAAACTGGGTTAAGAAGGGGTGCACCGTTCCTGGAGGTACTGCAATACCAGGTCAATGCGTGGAGTGGACAGAGCAAGCTCTTTTTCCATCTCCCTGTTCTAAAAATCCATTTAATATATGGTCCCCAGATAGGGGACGTATCAGATATTAAACTGATAAGAACAGATACTACACTTGATCTTAGCCAAAAGGCCGAGAAGCGATAACCAGAATTGGTTTGGGCCTCGAGTGGCACCCTGGCCTATGCCGGACACATCTTAGGGAGAGAGAGCGAGAGGGAGACAAACCCACGCCTACACAAGACATTTTGTCACCCAAGCCAACCCTTGAAAAGGCTGCTTTGCAGAGCCAAAACAAGAAGAATGGTGCGTTTTGCAGCCGCCGCCCACTGCAATGAATCTGAATAACTCCTCCTTTAGGGCGCAAGCAACTCCCCTCCCCCTTGCAGTCTTTCCAATTCACGATACAAAAAGACGGACAGGACAGGTTGCCTGACTTTCCGTCACTGCCACCCTTTGCCATCCTTACCCGTAGAAAGCCCTTTCATCATCCCCAAACCCTAATCTTTTCCCTTTCCTTCCCAGCCCCCAAACCCTGCCCTCTGTACCTTTCTCACCACCCGCTTCCCTTCTCCTGTCATCCCCCTACCACCCGGGAAAAAAAGAGATTGCCCCCTCCTTCCACTAGCCCACCCTCCCACCCAAAGAACAACTTCTTCTGCGCAGCTTGTTTTCTAGGCAGCAGCGCTATTGTGATGTCATCGGGGGGCATTGTGACAAGCCGCCAGTGTTCCGTCTCTTCATGTTGTGCACAGTTCAAACGGAAAATACATCAACAGGCAGACTACAGAAAAGCTTACTATCAAAGGTTAGAGGGGGGCTTTCTCAGAGGGCTTTTTACAGTTTTTCTATTCCCAATTAGCCGTTTAAGTGTACTTATTGAAAGTAGTAATTCTTTCATAGGCCGCCCTTTCTTAGTATTTGACGTTCCTTATATTGCGGTATGAGGCTTCGCAGTAGGTTGCAAACATTCATCACCCATGACTGTCCCCAATTGAGCTCAGAAGCTCAATGTCTATCATGACCTCTCTTTTAGAATGTCCAAGAGCAAGCAAACTATTCCTCCAGGAGAGGGCGCCAACAGACTACTAAAGAGATCATCATTACTCAAAGAAAACCCCAAAAACCAATGCATGATAGGAATAAACAGGTAACTTTCTTTGGAGTGGAAGCGGAGAGATCGCACCAGATGCCAATTCTAGATGTTATCACACCTGTGGTCACTGCAGCAGCAGGTGAATCCACTTTGTCCAAAAGGGATCTATTCCATTCAATTGCAAATGATCTAGATAAGACAGAGAACTGCAGCACGGGGACATAGCCGAGTTGGTCAGGTTGAGTGGTGATGAGTTTGCTATTTGGATGAATAAAGAAAGTCAAAAGTGTGAAAGATAAAAAACAAAAGGAGGAAGTGTGAAAAGTGAATGGGCCAAATTGAGGTGCATATGAAGACGTATGCTTTCTTCCAATTCATTAAATCGGGCTAATATGAATCAGGTGAATTGAGTTCTGCTTTTGGAAACTGGGTTAAGAAGGGGTGCACCGTTCCTGGAGGTACTGCAATACCAGGTCAATGCGTGGAGTGGACAGAGCAAGCTCTTTTTCCATCTCCCTGTTCTAAAAATCCATTTAATATATGGTCCCCAGATAGGGGACGTATCAGATATTAAACTGATAAGAACAGATACTACACTTGATCTTAGCCAAAAGGCCGAGAAGCGATAACCAGAATTGGTTTGGGCCTCGAGTGGCACCCTGGCCTATGCCGGACACATCTTAGGGAGAGAGAGCGAGAGGGAGACAAACCCACGCCTACACAAGACATTTTGTCACCCAAGCCAACCCTTGAAAAGGCTGCTTTGCAGAGCCAAAACAAGAAGAATGGTGCGTTTTGCAGCCGCCGCCCACTGCAATGAATCTGAATAACTCCTCCTTTAGGGCGCAAGCAACTCCCCTCCCCCTTGCAGTCTTTCCAATTCACGATACAAAAAGACGGACAGGACAGGTTGCCTGACTTTCCGTCACTGCCACCCTTTGCCATCCTTACCCGTAGAAAGCCCTTTCATCATCCCCAAACCCTAATCTTTTCCCTTTCCTTCCCAGCCCCCAAACCCTGCCCTCTGTACCTTTCTCACCACCCGCTTCCCTTCTCCTGTCATCCCCCTACCACCCGGGAAAAAAAGAGATTGCCCCCTCCTTCCACTAGCCCACCCTCCCACCCAAAGAACAACTTCTTCTGCGCAGCTTGTTTTCTAGGCAGCAGCGCTATTGTGATGTCATCGGGGGGCATTGTGACAAGCCGCCAGTGTTCCGTCTCTTCATGTTGTGCACAGTTCAAACGGAAAATACATCAACAGGCAGACTACAGAAAAGCTTACTATCAAAGGTTAGAGGGGGGCTTTCTCAGAGGGCTTTTTACAGTTTTTCTATTCCCAATTAGCCGTTTAAGTGTACTTATTGAAAGTAGTAATTCTTTCATAGGCCGCCCTTTCTTAGTATTTGACGTTCCTTATATTGCGGTATGAGGCTTCGCAGTAGGTTGCAAACATTCATCACCCATGACTGTCCCCAATTGAGCTCAGAAGCTCAATGTCTATCATGACCTCTCTTTTAGAATGTCCAAGAGCAAGCAAACTATTCCTCCAGGAGAGGGCGCCAACAGACTACTAAAGAGATCATCATTACTCAAAGAAAACCCCAAAAACCAATGCATGATAGGAATAAACAGGTAACTTTCTTTGGAGTGGAAGCGGAGAGATCGCACCAGATGCCAATTCTAGATGTTATCACACCTGTGGTCACTGCAGCAGCAGGTGAATCCACTTTGTCCAAAAGGGATCTATTCCATTCAATTGCAAATGATCTAGATAAGACAGAGAACTGCAGCACGGGGACATAGCCGAGTTGGTCAGGTTGAGTGGTGATGAGTTTGCTATTTGGATGAATAAAGAAAGTCAAAAGTGTGAAAGATAAAAAACAAAAGGAGGAAGTGTGAAAAGTGAATGGGCCAAATTGAGGTGCATATGAAGACGTATGCTTTCTTCCAATTCATTAAATCGGGCTAATATGAATCAGGTGAATTGAGTTCTGCTTTTGGAAACTGGGTTAAGAAGGGGTGCACCGTTCCTGGAGGTACTGCAATACCAGGTCAATGCGTGGAGTGGACAGAGCAAGCTCTTTTTCCATCTCCCTGTTCTAAAAATCCATTTAATATATGGTCCCCAGATAGGGGACGTATCAGATATTAAACTGATAAGAACAGATACTACACTTGATCTTAGCCAAAAGGCCGAGAAGCGATAACCAGAATTGGTTTGGGCCTCGAGTGGCACCCTGGCCTATGCCGGACACATCTTAGGGAGAGAGAGCGAGAGGGAGACAAACCCACGCCTACACAAGACATTTTGTCACCCAAGCCAACCCTTGAAAAGGCTGCTTTGCAGAGCCAAAACAAGAAGAATGGTGCGTTTTGCAGCCGCCGCCCACTGCAATGAATCTGAATAACTCCTCCTTTAGGGCGCAAGCAACTCCCCTCCCCCTTGCAGTCTTTCCAATTCACGATACAAAAAGACGGACAGGACAGGTTGCCTGACTTTCCGTCACTGCCACCCTTTGCCATCCTTACCCGTAGAAAGCCCTTTCATCATCCCCAAACCCTAATCTTTTCCCTTTCCTTCCCAGCCCCCAAACCCTGCCCTCTGTACCTTTCTCACCACCCGCTTCCCTTCTCCTGTCATCCCCCTACCACCCGGGAAAAAAAGAGATTGCCCCCTCCTTCCACTAGCCCACCCTCCCACCCAAAGAACAACTTCTTCTGCGCAGCTTGTTTTCTAGGCAGCAGCGCTATTGTGATGTCATCGGGGGGCATTGTGACAAGCCGCCAGTGTTCCGTCTCTTCATGTTGTGCACAGTTCAAACGGAAAATACATCAACAGGCAGACTACAGAAAAGCTTACTATCAAAGGTTAGAGGGGGGCTTTCTCAGAGGGCTTTTTACAGTTTTTCTATTCCCAATTAGCCGTTTAAGTGTACTTATTGAAAGTAGTAATTCTTTCATAGGCCGCCCTTTCTTAGTATTTGACGTTCCTTATATTGCGGTATGAGGCTTCGCAGTAGGTTGCAAACATTCATCACCCATGACTGTCCCCAATTGAGCTCAGAAGCTCAATGTCTATCATGACCTCTCTTTTAGAATGTCCAAGAGCAAGCAAACTATTCCTCCAGGAGAGGGCGCCAACAGACTACTAAAGAGATCATCATTACTCAAAGAAAACCCCAAAAACCAATGCATGATAGGAATAAACAGGTAACTTTCTTTGGAGTGGAAGCGGAGAGATCGCACCAGATGCCAATTCTAGATGTTATCACACCTGTGGTCACTGCAGCAGCAGGTGAATCCACTTTGTCCAAAAGGGATCTATTCCATTCAATTGCAAATGATCTAGATAAGACAGAGAACTGCAGCACGGGGACATAGCCGAGTTGGTCAGGTTGAGTGGTGATGAGTTTGCTATTTGGATGAATAAAGAAAGTCAAAAGTGTGAAAGATAAAAAACAAAAGGAGGAAGTGTGAAAAGTGAATGGGCCAAATTGAGGTGCATATGAAGACGTATGCTTTCTTCCAATTCATTAAATCGGGCTAATATGAATCAGGTGAATTGAGTTCTGCTTTTGGAAACTGGGTTAAGAAGGGGTGCACCGTTCCTGGAGGTACTGCAATACCAGGTCAATGCGTGGAGTGGACAGAGCAAGCTCTTTTTCCATCTCCCTGTTCTAAAAATCCATTTAATATATGGTCCCCAGATAGGGGACGTATCAGATATTAAACTGATAAGAACAGATTTTGATTTAATGAAGCTTTCCAAAGCACCACAAAAAATGCATGACCGAAGTCACACCAAAAACAGTGCAAAGGCTAGGATTCGTGTGGACCCCACCGTGAGGAGAGGGTCCCCAAAAATCAACCCCGTCCCTCCGAGCCAGAAGGCCACAGCAAGGGTCAGGGATCTTCGGTGCTCCCCCAAGCCGAAGCCTGGTTGAGCCTTGTCGTTGCTCCCAGTGTCCACCCAGGCATCTTACCCAAGTGGAGTAGAGAGCTACTAGTTGTTGGTTTCGCAGCCGAAACTGCCCGGACCGTCAACCGGTGTTGGTTTCTCAGCCCAAGGCTAACCGGACCTCCAACCGGGTGTTGGTTTCTCAGCCGAAGCTGACCCAGACCTCCAACCGGGTGTTGGTTTCTCAGCCGAAGCTGACCCAGACCTCCAACCGGGTGTTAGTTTCTCAGCCCAAAGCTGACCAGACCTCCGACCGGGATTATAAAAATTTCCCTTCCTAGCCAGAAGGCCGGGATAGGATAATATGCTCAAAAAGTATGAAAAGGCAAGGTACGGTGTGCTACAGAGCCCAAGGCTTGCCGGGGTCCCAAGCCAGCAAGCTCAGACTCACTCCAGGGTCGTCAGTCCTGGGGCACGTTGTACCATAGCCCCCCACCCTTACTCAGTCTAATAGCCTCGATCCTGGTAGGGCCATGTTTTCCTCTAGATGAATATACTATCCACCCAGAGTACTAGCAAGCGCAACCTTCCAGTGTGCATTGTATCATTGTACTAAGGTGGCCTGGAGCTTAAACCACCTCTTCGAACAACACTACACTTGATCTTAGCCAAAAGGCCGAGAAGCGATAACCAGAATTGGTTTGGGCCTCGAGTGGCACCCTGGCCTATGCCGGACACATCTTAGGGAGAGAGAGCGAGAGGGAGACAAACCCACGCCTACACAAGACATTTTGTCACCCAAGCCAACCCTTGAAAAGGCTGCTTTGCAGAGCCAAAACAAGAAGAATGGTGCGTTTTGCAGCCGCCGCCCACTGCAATGAATCTGAATAACTCCTCCTTTAGGGCGCAAGCAACTCCCCTCCCCCTTGCAGTCTTTCCAATTCACGATACAAAAAGACGGACAGGACAGGTTGCCTGACTTTCCGTCACTGCCACCCTTTGCCATCCTTACCCGTAGAAAGCCCTTTCATCATCCCCAAACCCTAATCTTTTCCCTTTCCTTCCCAGCCCCCAAACCCTGCCCTCTGTACCTTTCTCACCACCCGCTTCCCTTCTCCTGTCATCCCCCTACCACCCGGGAAAAAAAGAGATTGCCCCCTCCTTCCACTAGCCCACCCTCCCACCCAAAGAACAACTTCTTCTGCGCAGCTTGTTTTCTAGGCAGCAGCGCTATTGTGATGTCATCGGGGGGCATTGTGACAAGCCGCCAGTGTTCCGTCTCTTCATGTTGTGCACAGTTCAAACGGAAAATACATCAACAGGCAGACTACAGAAAAGCTTACTATCAAAGGTTAGAGGGGGGCTTTCTCAGAGGGCTTTTTACAGTTTTTCTATTCCCAATTAGCCGTTTAAGTGTACTTATTGAAAGTAGTAATTCTTTCATAGGCCGCCCTTTCTTAGTATTTGACGTTCCTTATATTGCGGTATGAGGCTTCGCAGTAGGTTGCAAACATTCATCACCCATGACTGTCCCCAATTGAGCTCAGAAGCTCAATGTCTATCATGACCTCTCTTTTAGAATGTCCAAGAGCAAGCAAACTATTCCTCCAGGAGAGGGCGCCAACAGACTACTAAAGAGATCATCATTACTCAAAGAAAACCCCAAAAACCAATGCATGATAGGAATAAACAGGTAACTTTCTTTGGAGTGGAAGCGGAGAGATCGCACCAGATGCCAATTCTAGATGTTATCACACCTGTGGTCACTGCAGCAGCAGGTGAATCCACTTTGTCCAAAAGGGATCTATTCCATTCAATTGCAAATGATCTGGATAAGACAGAGAACTGCAGCACGGGGACATAGCCGAGTTGGTCAGGTTGAGTGGTGATGAGTTTGCTATTTGGATGAATAAAGAAAGTCAAAAGTGTGAAAGATAAAAAACAAAAGGAGGAAGTGTGAAAAGTGAATGGGCCAAATTGAGGTGCATATGAAGACGTATGCTTTCTTCCAATTCATTAAATCGGGCTAATATGAATCAGGTGAATTGAGTTCTGCTTTTGGAAACTGGGTTAAGAAGGGGTGCACCGTTCCTGGAGGTACTGAAATACCAGGTCAATGCGTGGAGTGGACAGAGCAAGCTCTTTTTCCATCTCCCTGTTCTAAAAATCCATTTAATATATGGTCCCCAGATAGGGGACGTATCAGATATTAAACTGATAAGAACAGATACTACACTTGATCTTAGCCAAAAGGCCGAGAAGCGATAACCAGAATTGGTTTGGGCCTCGAGTGGCACCCTGGCCTATGCCGGACACATCTTAGGGAGAGAGAGCGAGAGGGAGACAAACCCACGCCTACACAAGACATTTTGTCACCCAAGCCAACCCTTGAAAAGGCTGCTTTGCAGAGCCAAAACAAGAAGAATGGTGCGTTTTGCAGCCGCCGCCCACTGCAATGAATCTGAATAACTCCTCCTTTAGGGCGCAAGCAACTCCCCTCCCCCTTGCAGTCTTTCCAATTCACGATACAAAAAGACGGACAGGACAGGTTGCCTGACTTTCCGTCACTGCCACCCTTTGCCATCCTTACCCGTAGAAAGCCCTTTCATCATCCCCAAACCCTAATCTTTTCCCTTTCCTTCCCAGCCCCCAAACCCTGCCCTCTGTACCTTTCTCACCACCCGCTTCCCTTCTCCTGTCATCCCCCTACCACCCGGGAAAAAAAGAGATTGCCCCCTCCTTCCACTAGCCCACCCTCCCACCCAAAGAACAACTTCTTCTGCGCAGCTTGTTTTCTAGGCAGCAGCGCTATTGTGATGTCATCGGGGGGCATTGTGACAAGCCGCCAGTGTTCCGTCTCTTCATGTTGTGCACAGTTCAAACGGAAAATACATCAACAGGCAGACTACAGAAAAGCTTACTATCAAAAGGTTAGAGGGGGGCTTTCTCAGAGGGCTTTTTACAGTTTTTCTATTCCCAATTAGCCGTTTAAGTGTACTTATTGAAAGTAGTAATTCTTTCATAGGCCGCCCTTTCTTAGTATTTGACGTTCCTTATATTGCGGTATGAGGCTTCGCAGTAGGTTGCAAACATTCATCACCCATGACTGTCCCCAATTGAGCTCAGAAGCTCAATGTCTATCATGACCTCTCTTTTAGAATGTCCAAGAGCAAGCAAACTATTCCTCCAGGAGAGGGCGCCAACAGACTACTAAAGAGATCATCATTACTCAAAGAAAACCCCAAAAACCAATGCATGATAGGAATAAACAGGTAACTTTCTTTGGAGTGGAAGCGGAGAGATCGCACCAGATGCCAATTCTAGATGTTATCACACCTGTGGTCACTGCAGCAGCAGGTGAATCCACTTTGTCCAAAAGGGATCTATTCCATTCAATTGCAAATGATCTAGATAAGACAGAGAACTGCAGCACGGGGACATAGCCGAGTTGGTCAGGTTGAGTGGTGATGAGTTTGCTATTTGGATGAATAAAGAAAGTCAAAAGTGTGAAAGATAAAAAACAAAAGGAGGAAGTGTGAAAAGTGAATGGGCCAAATTGAGGTGCATATGAAGACGTATGCTTTCTTCCAATTCATTAAATCGGGCTAATATGAATCAGGTGAATTGAGTTCTGCTTTTGGAAACTGGGTTAAGAAGGGGTGCACCGTTCCTGGAGGTACTGCAATACCAGGTCAATGCGTGGAGTGGACAGAGCAAGCTCTTTTTCCATCTCCCTGTTCTAAAAATCCATTTAATATATGGTCCCCAGATAGGGGACGTATCAGATATTAAACTGATAAGAACAGATACTACACTTGATCTTAGCCAAAAGGCCGAGAAGCGATAACCAGAATTGGTTTGGGCCTCGAGTGGCACCCTGGCCTATGCCGGACACATCTTAGGGAGAGAGAGCGAGAGGGAGACAAACCCACGCCTACACAAGACATTTTGTCACCCAAGCCAACCCTTGAAAAGGCTGCTTTGCAGAGCCAAAACAAGAAGAATGGTGCGTTTTGCAGCCGCCGCCCACTGCAATGAATCTGAATAACTCCTCCTTTAGGGCGCAAGCAACTCCCCTCCCCCTTGCAGTCTTTCCAATTCACGATACAAAAAGACGGACAGGACAGGTTGCCTGACTTTCCGTCACTGCCACCCTTTGCCATCCTTACCCGTAGAAAGCCCTTTCATCATCCCCAAACCCTAATCTTTTCCCTTTCCTTCCCAGCCCCCAAACCCTGCCCTCTGTACCTTTCTCACCACCCGCTTCCCTTCTCCTGTCATCCCCCTACCACCCGGGAAAAAAAGAGATTGCCCCCTCCTTCCACTAGCCCACCCTCCCACCCAAAGAACAACTTCTTCTGCGCAGCTTGTTTTCTAGGCAGCAGCGCTATTGTGATGTCATCGGGGGGCATTGTGACAAGCCGCCAGTGTTCCGTCTCTTCATGTTGTGCACAGTTCAAACGGAAAATACATCAACAGGCAGACTACAGAAAAGCTTACTATCAAAGGTTAGAGGGGGGCTTTCTCAGAGGGCTTTTTACAGTTTTTCTATTCCCAATTAGCCGTTTAAGTGTACTTATTGAAAGTAGTAATTCTTTCATAGGCCGCCCTTTCTTAGTATTTGACGTTCCTTATATTGCGGTATGAGGCTTCGCAGTAGGTTGCAAACATTCATCACCCATGACTGTCCCCAATTGAGCTCAGAAGCTCAATGTCTATCATGACCTCTCTTTTAGAATGTCCAAGAGCAAGCAAACTATTCCTCCAGGAGAGGGCGCCAACAGACTACTAAAGAGATCATCATTACTCAAAGAAAACCCCAAAAACCAATGCATGATAGGAATAAACAGGTAACTTTCTTTGGAGTGGAAGCGGAGAGATCGCACCAGATGCCAATTCTAGATGTTATCACACCTGTGGTCACTGCAGCAGCAGGTGAATCCACTTTGTCCAAAAGGGATCTATTCCATTCAATTGCAAATGATCTAGATAAGACAGAGAACTGCAGCACGGGGACATAGCCGAGTTGGTCAGGTTGAGTGGTGATGAGTTTGCTATTTGGATGAATAAAGAAAGTCAAAAGTGTGAAAGATAAAAAACAAAAGGAGGAAGTGTGAAAAGTGAATGGGCCAAATTGAGGTGCATATGAAGACGTATGCTTTCTTCCAATTCATTAAATCGGGCTAATATGAATCAGGTGAATTGAGTTCTGCTTTTGGAAACTGGGTTAAGAAGGGGTGCACCGTTCCTGGAGGTACTGCAATACCAGGTCAATGCGTGGAGTGGACAGAGCAAGCTCTTTTTCCATCTCCCTGTTCTAAAAATCCATTTAATATATGGTCCCCAGATAGGGGACGTATCAGATATTAAACTGATAAGAACAGATACTACACTTGATCTTAGCCAAAAGGCCGAGAAGCGATAACCAGAATTGGTTTGGGCCTCGAGTGGCACCCTGGCCTATGCCGGACACATCTTAGGGAGAGAGAGCGAGAGGGAGACAAACCCACGCCTACACAAGACATTTTGTCACCCAAGCCAACCCTTGAAAAGGCTGCTTTGCAGAGCCAAAACAAGAAGAATGGTGCGTTTTGCAGCCGCCGCCCACTGCAATGAATCTGAATAACTCCTCCTTTAGGGCGCAAGCAACTCCCCTCCCCCTTGCAGTCTTTCCAATTCACGATACAAAAAGACGGACAGGACAGGTTGCCTGACTTTCCGTCACTGCCACCCTTTGCCATCCTTACCCGTAGAAAGCCCTTTCATCATCCCCAAACCCTAATCTTTTCCCTTTCCTTCCCAGCCCCCAAACCCTGCCCTCTGTACCTTTCTCACCACCCGCTTCCCTTCTCCTGTCATCCCCCTACCACCCGGGAAAAAAAGAGATTGCCCCCTCCTTCCACTAGCCCACCCTCCCACCCAAAGAACAACTTCTTCTGCGCAGCTTGTTTTCTAGGCAGCAGCGCTATTGTGATGTCATCGGGGGGCATTGTGACAAGCCGCCAGTGTTCCGTCTCTTCATGTTGTGCACAGTTCAAACGGAAAATACATCAACAGGCAGACTACAGAAAAGCTTACTATCAAAGGTTAGAGGGGGGCTTTCTCAGAGGGCTTTTTACAGTTTTTCTATTCCCAATTAGCCGTTTAAGTGTACTTATTGAAAGTAGTAATTCTTTCATAGGCCGCCCTTTCTTAGTATTTGACGTTCCTTATATTGCGGTATGAGGCTTCGCAGTAGGTTGCAAACATTCATCACCCATGACTGTCCCCAATTGAGCTCAGAAGCTCAATGTCTATCATGACCTCTCTTTTAGAATGTCCAAGAGCAAGCAAACTATTCCTCCAGGAGAGGGCGCCAACAGACTACTAAAGAGATCATCATTACTCAAAGAAAACCCCAAAAACCAATGCATGATAGGAATAAACAGGTAACTTTCTTTGGAGTGGAAGCGGAGAGATCGCACCAGATGCCAATTCTAGATGTTATCACACCTGTGGTCACTGCAGCAGCAGGTGAATCCACTTTGTCCAAAAGGGATCTATTCCATTCAATTGCAAATGATCTAGATAAGACAGAGAACTGCAGCACGGGGACATAGCCGAGTTGGTCAGGTTGAGTGGTGATGAGTTTGCTATTTGGATGAATAAAGAAAGTCAAAAGTGTGAAAGATAAAAAACAAAAGGAGGAAGTGTGAAAAGTGAATGGGCCAAATTGAGGTGCATATGAAGACGTATGCTTTCTTCCAATTCATTAAATCGGGCTAATATGAATCAGGTGAATTGAGTTCTGCTTTTGGAAACTGGGTTAAGAAGGGGTGCACCGTTCCTGGAGGTACTGCAATACCAGGTCAATGCGTGGAGTGGACAGAGCAAGCTCTTTTTCCATCTCCCTGTTCTAAAAATCCATTTAATATATGGTCCCCAGATAGGGGACGTATCAGATATTAAACTGATAAGAACAGATACTACACTTGATCTTAGCCAAAAGGCCGAGAAGCGATAACCAGAATTGGTTTGGGCCTCGAGTGGCACCCTGGCCTATGCCGGACACATCTTAGGGAGAGAGAGCGAGAGGGAGACAAACCCACGCCTACACAAGACATTTTGTCACCCAAGCCAACCCTTGAAAAGGCTGCTTTGCAGAGCCAAAACAAGAAGAATGGTGCGTTTTGCAGCCGCCGCCCACTGCAATGAATCTGAATAACTCCTCCTTTAGGGCGCAAGCAACTCCCCTCCCCCTTGCAGTCTTTCCAATTCACGATACAAAAAGACGGACAGGACAGGTTGCCTGACTTTCCGTCACTGCCACCCTTTGCCATCCTTACCCGTAGAAAGCCCTTTCATCATCCCCAAACCCTAATCTTTTCCCTTTCCTTCCCAGCCCCCAAACCCTGCCCTCTGTACCTTTCTCACCACCCGCTTCCCTTCTCCTGTCATCCCCCTACCACCCGGGAAAAAAAGAGATTGCCCCCTCCTTCCACTAGCCCACCCTCCCACCCAAAGAACAACTTCTTCTGCGCAGCTTGTTTTCTAGGCAGCAGCGCTATTGTGATGTCATCGGGGGGCATTGTGACAAGCCGCCAGTGTTCCGTCTCTTCATGTTGTGCACAGTTCAAACGGAAAATACATCAACAGGCAGACTACAGAAAAGCTTACTATCAAAGGTTAGAGGGGGGCTTTCTCAGAGGGCTTTTTACAGTTTTTCTATTCCCAATTAGCCGTTTAAGTGTACTTATTGAAAGTAGTAATTCTTTCATAGGCCGCCCTTTCTTAGTATTTGACGTTCCTTATATTGCGGTATGAGGCTTCGCAGTAGGTTGCAAACATTCATCACCCATGACTGTCCCCAATTGAGCTCAGAAGCTCAATGTCTATCATGACCTCTCTTTTAGAATGTCCAAGAGCAAGCAAACTATTCCTCCAGGAGAGGGCGCCAACAGACTACTAAAGAGATCATCATTACTCAAAGAAAACCCCAAAAACCAATGCATGATAGGAATAAACAGGTAACTTTCTTTGGAGTGGAAGCGGAGAGATCGCACCAGATGCCAATTCTAGATGTTATCACACCTGTGGTCACTGCAGCAGCAGGTGAATCCACTTTGTCCAAAAGGGATCTATTCCATTCAATTGCAAATGATCTAGATAAGACAGAGAACTGCAGCACGGGGACATAGCCGAGTTGGTCAGGTTGAGTGGTGATGAGTTTGCTATTTGGATGAATAAAGAAAGTCAAAAGTGTGAAAGATAAAAAACAAAAGGAGGAAGTGTGAAAAGTGAATGGGCCAAATTGAGGTGCATATGAAGACGTATGCTTTCTTCCAATTCATTAAATCGGGCTAATATGAATCAGGTGAATTGAGTTCTGCTTTTGGAAACTGGGTTAAGAAGGGGTGCACCGTTCCTGGAGGTACTGCAATACCAGGTCAATGCGTGGAGTGGACAGAGCAAGCTCTTTTTCCATCTCCCTGTTCTAAAAATCCATTTAATATATGGTCCCCAGATAGGGGACGTATCAGATATTAAACTGATAAGAACAGATACTACACTTGATCTTAGCCAAAAGGCCGAGAAGCGATAACCAGAATTGGTTTGGGCCTCGAGTGGCACCCTGGCCTATGCCGGACACATCTTAGGGAGAGAGAGCGAGAGGGAGACAAACCCACGCCTACACAAGACATTTTGTCACCCAAGCCAACCCTTGAAAAGGCTGCTTTGCAGAGCCAAAACAAGAAGAATGGTGCGTTTTGCAGCCGCCGCCCACTGCAATGAATCTGAATAACTCCTCCTTTAGGGCGCAAGCAACTCCCCTCCCCCTTGCAGTCTTTCCAATTCACGATACAAAAAGACGGACAGGACAGGTTGCCTGACTTTCCGTCACTGCCACCCTTTGCCATCCTTACCCGTAGAAAGCCCTTTCATCATCCCCAAACCCTAATCTTTTCCCTTTCCTTCCCAGCCCCCAAACCCTGCCCTCTGTACCTTTCTCACCACCCGCTTCCCTTCTCCTGTCATCCCCCTACCACCCGGGAAAAAAAGAGATTGCCCCCTCCTTCCACTAGCCCACCCTCCCACCCAAAGAACAACTTCTTCTGCGCAGCTTGTTTTCTAGGCAGCAGCGCTATTGTGATGTCATCGGGGGGCATTGTGACAAGCCGCCAGTGTTCCGTCTCTTCATGTTGTGCACAGTTCAAACGGAAAATACATCAACAGGCAGACTACAGAAAAGCTTACTATCAAAGGTTAGAGGGGGGCTTTCTCAGAGGGCTTTTTACAGTTTTTCTATTCCCAATTAGCCGTTTAAGTGTACTTATTGAAAGTAGTAATTCTTTCATAGGCCGCCCTTTCTTAGTATTTGACGTTCCTTATATTGCGGTATGAGGCTTCGCAGTAGGTTGCAAACATTCATCACCCATGACTGTCCCCAATTGAGCTCAGAAGCTCAATGTCTATCATGACCTCTCTTTTAGAATGTCCAAGAGCAAGCAAACTATTCCTCCAGGAGAGGGCGCCAACAGACTACTAAAGAGATCATCATTACTCAAAGAAAACCCCAAAAACCAATGCATGATAGGAATAAACAGGTAACTTTCTTTGGAGTGGAAGCGGAGAGATCGCACCAGATGCCAATTCTAGATGTTATCACACCTGTGGTCACTGCAGCAGCAGGTGAATCCACTTTGTCCAAAAGGGATCTATTCCATTCAATTGCAAATGATCTAGATAAGACAGAGAACTGCAGCACGGGGACATAGCCGAGTTGGTCAGGTTGAGTGGTGATGAGTTTGCTATTTGGATGAATAAAGAAAGTCAAAAGTGTGAAAGATAAAAAACAAAAGGAGGAAGTGTGAAAAGTGAATGGGCCAAATTGAGGTGCATATGAAGACGTATGCTTTCTTCCA
Source organism: Anomaloglossus baeobatrachus (assembly GCF_048569485.1). Taxonomy (NCBI): domain Eukaryota; kingdom Metazoa; phylum Chordata; class Amphibia; order Anura; family Aromobatidae; genus Anomaloglossus; species Anomaloglossus baeobatrachus. The sequence goes on along the minus strand of NW_027445395.1, from coordinate 10,360 downwards.
ATTCATTAAATCGGGCTAATATGAATCAGGTGAATTGAGTTCTGCTTTTGGAAACTGGGTTAAGAAGGGGTGCACCGTTCCTGGAGGTACTGCAATACCAGGTCAATGCGTGGAGTGGACAGAGCAAGCTCTTTTTCCATCTCCCTGTTCTAAAAATCCATTTAATATATGGTCCCCAGATAGGGGACGTATCAGATATTAAACTGATAAGAACAGATACTACACTTGATCTTAGCCAAAAGGCCGAGAAGCGATAACCAGAATTGGTTTGGGCCTCGAGTGGCACCCTGGCCTATGCCGGACACATCTTAGGGAGAGAGAGCGAGAGGGAGACAAACCCACGCCTACACAAGACATTTTGTCACCCAAGCCAACCCTTGAAAAGGCTGCTTTGCAGAGCCAAAACAAGAAGAATGGTGCGTTTTGCAGCCGCCGCCCACTGCAATGAATCTGAATAACTCCTCCTTTAGGGCGCAAGCAACTCCCCTCCCCCTTGCAGTCTTTCCAATTCACGATACAAAAAGACGGACAGGACAGGTTGCCTGACTTTCCGTCACTGCCACCCTTTGCCATCCTTACCCGTAGAAAGCCCTTTCATCATCCCCAAACCCTAATCTTTTCCCTTTCCTTCCCAGCCCCCAAACCCTGCCCTCTGTACCTTTCTCACCACCCGCTTCCCTTCTCCTGTCATCCCCCTACCACCCGGGAAAAAAAGAGATTGCCCCCTCCTTCCACTAGCCCACCCTCCCACCCAAAGAACAACTTCTTCTGCGCAGCTTGTTTTCTAGGCAGCAGCGCTATTGTGATGTCATCGGGGGGCATTGTGACAAGCCGCCAGTGTTCCGTCTCTTCATGTTGTGCACAGTTCAAACGGAAAATACATCAACAGGCAGACTACAGAAAAGCTTACTATCAAAGGTTAGAGGGGGGCTTTCTCAGAGGGCTTTTTACAGTTTTTCTATTCCCAATTAGCCGTTTAAGTGTACTTATTGAAAGTAGTAATTCTTTCATAGGCCGCCCTTTCTTAGTATTTGACGTTCCTTATATTGCGGTATGAGGCTTCGCAGTAGGTTGCAAACATTCATCACCCATGACTGTCCCCAATTGAGCTCAGAAGCTCAATGTCTATCATGACCTCTCTTTTAGAATGTCCAAGAGCAAGCAAACTATTCCTCCAGGAGAGGGCGCCAACAGACTACTAAAGAGATCATCATTACTCAAAGAAAACCCCAAAAACCAATGCATGATAGGAATAAACAGGTAACTTTCTTTGGAGTGGAAGCGGAGAGATCGCACCAGATGCCAATTCTAGATGTTATCACACCTGTGGTCACTGCAGCAGCAGGTGAATCCACTTTGTCCAAAAGGGATCTATTCCATTCAATTGCAAATGATCTAGATAAGACAGAGAACTGCAGCACGGGGACATAGCCGAGTTGGTCAGGTTGAGTGGTGATGAGTTTGCTATTTGGATGAATAAAGAAAGTCAAAAGTGTGAAAGATAAAAAACAAAAGGAGGAAGTGTGAAAAGTGAATGGGCCAAATTGAGGTGCATATGAAGACGTATGCTTTCTTCCAATTCATTAAATCGGGCTAATATGAATCAGGTGAATTGAGTTCTGCTTTTGGAAACTGGGTTAAGAAGGGGTGCACCGTTCCTGGAGGTACTGCAATACCAGGTCAATGCGTGGAGTGGACAGAGCAAGCTCTTTTTCCATCTCCCTGTTCTAAAAATCCATTTAATATATGGTCCCCAGATAGGGGACGTATCAGATATTAAACTGATAAGAACAGATACTACACTTGATCTTAGCCAAAAGGCCGAGAAGCGATAACCAGAATTGGTTTGGGCCTCGAGTGGCACCCTGGCCTATGCCGGACACATCTTAGGGAGAGAGAGCGAGAGGGAGACAAACCCACGCCTACACAAGACATTTTGTCACCCAAGCCAACCCTTGAAAAGGCTGCTTTGCAGAGCCAAAACAAGAAGAATGGTGCGTTTTGCAGCCGCCGCCCACTGCAATGAATCTGAATAACTCCTCCTTTAGGGCGCAAGCAACTCCCCTCCCCCTTGCAGTCTTTCCAATTCACGATACAAAAAGACGGACAGGACAGGTTGCCTGACTTTCCGTCACTGCCACCCTTTGCCATCCTTACCCGTAGAAAGCCCTTTCATCATCCCCAAACCCTAATCTTTTCCCTTTCCTTCCCAGCCCCCAAACCCTGCCCTCTGTACCTTTCTCACCACCCGCTTCCCTTCTCCTGTCATCCCCCTACCACCCGGGAAAAAAAGAGATTGCCCCCTCCTTCCACTAGCCCACCCTCCCACCCAAAGAACAACTTCTTCTGCGCAGCTTGTTTTCTAGGCAGCAGCGCTATTGTGATGTCATCGGGGGGCATTGTGACAAGCCGCCAGTGTTCCGTCTCTTCATGTTGTGCACAGTTCAAACGGAAAATACATCAACAGGCAGACTACAGAAAAGCTTACTATCAAAGGTTAGAGGGGGGCTTTCTCAGAGGGCTTTTTACAGTTTTTCTATTCCCAATTAGCCGTTTAAGTGTACTTATTGAAAGTAGTAATTCTTTCATAGGCCGCCCTTTCTTAGTATTTGACGTTCCTTATATTGCGGTATGAGGCTTCGCAGTAGGTTGCAAACATTCATCACCCATGACTGTCCCCAATTGAGCTCAGAAGCTCAATGTCTATCATGACCTCTCTTTTAGAATGTCCAAGAGCAAGCAAACTATTCCTCCAGGAGAGGGCGCCAACAGACTACTAAAGAGATCATCATTACTCAAAGAAAACCCCAAAAACCAATGCATGATAGGAATAAACAGGTAACTTTCTTTGGAGTGGAAGCGGAGAGATCGCACCAGATGCCAATTCTAGATGTTATCACACCTGTGGTCACTGCAGCAGCAGGTGAATCCACTTTGTCCAAAAGGGATCTATTCCATTCAATTGCAAATGATCTAGATAAGACAGAGAACTGCAGCACGGGGACATAGCCGAGTTGGTCAGGTTGAGTGGTGATGAGTTTGCTATTTGGATGAATAAAGAAAGTCAAAAGTGTGAAAGATAAAAAACAAAAGGAGGAAGTGTGAAAAGTGAATGGGCCAAATTGAGGTGCATATGAAGACGTATGCTTTCTTCCAATTCATTAAATCGGGCTAATATGAATCAGGTGAATTGAGTTCTGCTTTTGGAAACTGGGTTAAGAAGGGGTGCACCGTTCCTGGAGGTACTGCAATACCAGGTCAATGCGTGGAGTGGACAGAGCAAGCTCTTTTTCCATCTCCCTGTTCTAAAAATCCATTTAATATATGGTCCCCAGATAGGGGACGTATCAGATATTAAACTGATAAGAACAGATACTACACTTGATCTTAGCCAAAAGGCCGAGAAGCGATAACCAGAATTGGTTTGGGCCTCGAGTGGCACCCTGGCCTATGCCGGACACATCTTAGGGAGAGAGAGCGAGAGGGAGACAAACCCACGCCTACACAAGACATTTTGTCACCCAAGCCAACCCTTGAAAAGGCTGCTTTGCAGAGCCAAAACAAGAAGAATGGTGCGTTTTGCAGCCGCCGCCCACTGCAATGAATCTGAATAACTCCTCCTTTAGGGCGCAAGCAACTCCCCTCCCCCTTGCAGTCTTTCCAATTCACGATACAAAAAGACGGACAGGACAGGTTGCCTGACTTTCCGTCACTGCCACCCTTTGCCATCCTTACCCGTAGAAAGCCCTTTCATCATCCCCAAACCCTAATCTTTTCCCTTTCCTTCCCAGCCCCCAAACCCTGCCCTCTGTACCTTTCTCACCACCCGCTTCCCTTCTCCTGTCATCCCCCTACCACCCGGGAAAAAAAGAGATTGCCCCCTCCTTCCACTAGCCCACCCTCCCACCCAAAGAACAACTTCTTCTGCGCAGCTTGTTTTCTAGGCAGCAGCGCTATTGTGATGTCATCGGGGGGCATTGTGACAAGCCGCCAGTGTTCCGTCTCTTCATGTTGTGCACAGTTCAAACGGAAAATACATCAACAGGCAGACTACAGAAAAGCTTACTATCAAAGGTTAGAGGGGGGCTTTCTCAGAGGGCTTTTTACAGTTTTTCTATTCCCAATTAGCCGTTTAAGTGTACTTATTGAAAGTAGTAATTCTTTCATAGGCCGCCCTTTCTTAGTATTTGACGTTCCTTATATTGCGGTATGAGGCTTCGCAGTAGGTTGCAAACATTCATCACCCATGACTGTCCCCAATTGAGCTCAGAAGCTCAATGTCTATCATGACCTCTCTTTTAGAATGTCCAAGAGCAAGCAAACTATTCCTCCAGGAGAGGGCGCCAACAGACTACTAAAGAGATCATCATTACTCAAAGAAAACCCCAAAAACCAATGCATGATAGGAATAAACAGGTAACTTTCTTTGGAGTGGAAGCGGAGAGATCGCACCAGATGCCAATTCTAGATGTTATCACACCTGTGGTCACTGCAGCAGCAGGTGAATCCACTTTGTCCAAAAGGGATCTATTCCATTCAATTGCAAATGATCTAGATATAGACAGAGAACTGCAGCACGGGGACATAGCCGAGTTGGTCAGGTTGAGTGGTGATGAGTTTGCTATTTGGATGAATAAAGAAAGTCAAAAGTGTGAAAGATAAAAAACAAAAGGAGGAAGTGTGAAAAGTGAATGGGCCAAATTGAGGTGCATATGAAGACGTATGCTTTCTTCCAATTCATTAAATCGGGCTAATATGAATCAGGTGAATTGAGTTCTGCTTTTGGAAACTGGGTTAAGAAGGGGTGCACCGTTCCTGGAGGTACTGCAATACCAGGTCAATGCGTGGAGTGGACAGAGCAAGCTCTTTTTCCATCTCCCTGTTCTAAAAATCCATTTAATATATGGTCCCCAGATAGGGGACGTATCAGATATTAAACTGATAAGAACAGATACTACACTTGATCTTAGCCAAAAGGCCGAGAAGCGATAACCAGAATTGGTTTGGGCCTCGAGTGGCACCCTGGCCTATGCCGGACACATCTTAGGGAGAGAGAGCGAGAGGGAGACAAACTCACGCCTACACAAGACATTTTGTCACCCAAGCCAACCCTTGAAAAGGCTGCTTTGCAGAGCCAAAACAAGAAGAATGGTGCGTTTTGCAGCCGCCGCCCACTGCAATGAATCTGAATAACTCCTCCTTTAGGGCGCAAGCAACTCCCCTCCCCCTTGCAGTCTTTCCAATTCACGATACAAAAAGACGGACAGGACAGGTTGCCTGACTTTCCGTCACTGCCACCCTTTGCCATCCTTACCCGTAGAAAGCCCTTTCATCATCCCCAAACCCTAATCTTTTCCCTTTCCTTCCCAGCCCCCAAACCCTGCCCTCTGTACCTTTCTCACCACCCGCTTCCCTTCTCCTGTCATCCCCCTACCACCCGGGAAAAAAAGAGATTGCCCCCTCCTTCCACTAGCCCACCCTCCCACCCAAAGAACAACTTCTTCTGCGCAGCTTGTTTTCTAGGCAGCAGCGCTATTGTGATGTCATCGGGGGGCATTGTGACAAGCCGCCAGTGTTCCGTCTCTTCATGTTGTGCACAGTTCAAACGGAAAATACATCAACAGGCAGACTACAGAAAAGCTTACTATCAAAGGTTAGAGGGGGGCTTTCTCAGAGGGCTTTTTACAGTTTTTCTATTCCCAATTAGCCGTTTAAGTGTACTTATTGAAAGTAGTAATTCTTTCATAGGCCGCCCTTTCTTAGTATTTGACGTTCCTTATATTGCGGTATGAGGCTTCGCAGTAGGTTGCAAACATTCATCACCCATGACTGTCCCCAATTGAGCTCAGAAGCTCAATGTCTATCATGACCTCTCTTTTAGAATGTCCAAGAGCAAGCAAACTATTCCTCCAGGAGAGGGCGCCAACAGACTACTAAAGAGATCATCATTACTCAAAGAAAACCCCAAAAACCAATGCATGATAGGAATAAACAGGTAACTTTCTTTGGAGTGGAAGCGGAGAGATCGCACCAGATGCCAATTCTAGATGTTATCACACCTGTGGTCACTGCAGCAGCAGGTGAATCCACTTTGTCCAAAAGGGATCTATTCCATTCAATTGCAAATGATCTAGATAAGACAGAGAACTGCAGCACGGGGACATAGCCGAGTTGGTCAGGTTGAGTGGTGATGAGTTTGCTATTTGGATGAATAAAGAAAGTCAAAAGTGTGAAAGATAAAAAACAAAAGGAGGAAGTGTGAAAAGTGAATGGGCCAAATTGAGGTGCATATGAAGACGTATGCTTTCTTCCAATTCATTAAATCGGGCTAATATGAATCAGGTGAATTGAGTTCTGCTTTTGGAAACTGGGTTAAGAAGGGGTGCACCGTTCCTGGAGGTACTGCAATACCAGGTCAATGCGTGGAGTGGACAGAGCAAGCTCTTTTTCCATCTCCCTGTTCTAAAAATCCATTTAATATATGGTCCCCAGATAGGGGACGTATCAGATATTAAACTGATAAGAACAGATACTACACTTGATCTTAGCCAAAAGGCCGAGAAGCGATAACCAGAATTGGTTTGGGCCTCGAGTGGCACCCTGGCCTATGCCGGACACATCTTAGGGAGAGAGAGCGAGAGGGAGACAAACCCACGCCTACACAAGACATTTTGTCACCCAAGCCAACCCTTGAAAAGGCTGCTTTGCAGAGCCAAAACAAGAAGAATGGTGCGTTTTGCAGCCGCCGCCCACTGCAATGAATCTGAATAACTCCTCCTTTAGGGCGCAAGCAACTCCCCTCCCCCTTGCAGTCTTTCCAATTCACGATACAAAAAGACGGACAGGACAGGTTGCCTGACTTTCCGTCACTGCCACCCTTTGCCATCCTTACCCGTAGAAAGCCCTTTCATCATCCCCAAACCCTAATCTTTTCCCTTTCCTTCCCAGCCCCCAAACCCTGCCCTCTGTACCTTTCTCACCACCCGCTTCCCTTCTCCTGTCATCCCCCTACCACCCGGGAAAAAAAGAGATTGCCCCCTCCTTCCACTAGCCCACCCTCCCACCCAAAGAACAACTTCTTCTGCGCAGCTTGTTTTCTAGGCAGCAGCGCTATTGTGATGTCATCGGGGGGCATTGTGACAAGCCGCCAGTGTTCCGTCTCTTCATGTTGTGCACAGTTCAAACGGAAAATACATCAACAGGCAGACTACAGAAAAGCTTACTATCAAAGGTTAGAGGGGGGCTTTCTCAGAGGGCTTTTTACAGTTTTTCTATTCCCAATTAGCCGTTTAAGTGTACTTATTGAAAGTAGTAATTCTTTCATAGGCCGCCCTTTCTTAGTATTTGACGTTCCTTATATTGCGGTATGAGGCTTCGCAGTAGGTTGCAAACATTCATCACCCATGACTGTCCCCAATTGAGCTCAGAAGCTCAATGTCTATCATGACCTCTCTTTTAGAATGTCCAAGAGCAAGCAAACTATTCCTCCAGGAGAGGGCGCCAACAGACTACTAAAGAGATCATCATTACTCAAAGAAAACCCCAAAAACCAATGCATGATAGGAATAAACAGGTAACTTTCTTTGGAGTGGAAGCGGAGAGATCGCACCAGATGCCAATTCTAGATGTTATCACACCTGTGGTCACTGCAGCAGCAGGTGAATCCACTTTGTCCAAAAGGGATCTATTCCATTCAATTGCAAATGATCTAGATAAGACAGAGAACTGCAGCACGGGGACATAGCCGAGTTGGTCAGGTTGAGTGGTGATGAGTTTGCTATTTGGATGAATAAAGAAAGTCAAAAGTGTGAAAGATAAAAAACAAAAGGAGGAAGTGTGAAAAGTGAATGGGCCAAATTGAGGTGCATATGAAGACGTATGCTTTCTTCCAATTCATTAAATCGGGCTAATATGAATCAGGTGAATTGAGTTCTGCTTTTGGAAACTGGGTTAAGAAGGGGTGCACCGTTCCTGGAGGTACTGCAATACCAGGTCAATGCGTGGAGTGGACAGAGCAAGCTCTTTTTCCATCTCCCTGTTCTAAAAATCCATTTAATATATGGTCCCCAGATAGGGGACGTATCAGATATTAAACTGATAAGAACAGATACTACACTTGATCTTAGCCAAAAGGCCGAGAAGCGATAACCAGAATTGGTTTGGGCCTCGAGTGGCACCCTGGCCTATGCCGGACACATCTTAGGGAGAGAGAGCGAGAGGGAGACAAACCCACGCCTACACAAGACATTTTGTCACCCAAGCCAACCCTTGAAAAGGCTGCTTTGCAGAGCCAAAACAAGAAGAATGGTGCGTTTTGCAGCCGCCGCCCACTGCAATGAATCTGAATAACTCCTCCTTTAGGGCGCAAGCAACTCCCCTCCCCCTTGCAGTCTTTCCAATTCACGATACAAAAAGACGGACAGGACAGGTTGCCTGACTTTCCGTCACTGCCACCCTTTGCCATCCTTACCCGTAGAAAGCCCTTTCATCATCCCCAAACCCTAATCTTTTCCCTTTCCTTCCCAGCCCCCAAACCCTGCCCTCTGTACCTTTCTCACCACCCGCTTCCCTTCTCCTGTCATCCCCCTACCACCCGGGAAAAAAAGAGATTGCCCCCTCCTTCCACTAGCCCACCCTCCCACCCAAAGAACAACTTCTTCTGCGCAGCTTGTTTTCTAGGCAGCAGCGCTATTGTGATGTCATCGGGGGGCATTGTGACAAGCCGCCAGTGTTCCGTCTCTTCATGTTGTGCACAGTTCAAACGGAAAATACATCAACAGGCAGACTACAGAAAAGCTTACTATCAAAGGTTAGAGGGGGGCTTTCTCAGAGGGCTTTTTACAGTTTTTCTATTCCCAATTAGCCGTTTAAGTGTACTTATTGAAAGTAGTAATTCTTTCATAGGCCGCCCTTTCTTAGTATTTGACGTTCCTTATATTGCGGTATGAGGCTTCGCAGTAGGTTGCAAACATTCATCACCCATGACTGTCCCCAATTGAGCTCAGAAGCTCAATGTCTATCATGACCTCTCTTTTAGAATGTCCAAGAGCAAGCAAACTATTCCTCCAGGAGAGGGCGCCAACAGACTACTAAAGAGATCATCATTACTCAAAGAAAACCCCAAAAACCAATGCATGATAGGAATAAACAGGTAACTTTCTTTGGAGTGGAAGCGGAGAGATCGCACCAGATGCCAATTCTAGATGTTATCACACCTGTGGTCACTGCAGCAGCAGGTGAATCCACTTTGTCCAAAAGGGATCTATTCCATTCAATTGCAAATGATCTAGATAAGACAGAGAACTGCAGCACGGGGACATAGCCGAGTTGGTCAGGTTGAGTGGTGATGAGTTTGCTATTTGGATGAATAAAGAAAGTCAAAAGTGTGAAAGATAAAAAACAAAAGGAGGAAGTGTGAAAAGTGAATGGGCCAAATTGAGGTGCATATGAAGACGTATGCTTTCTTCCAATTCATTAAATCGGGCTAATATGAATCAGGTGAATTGAGTTCTGCTTTTGGAAACTGGGTTAAGAAGGGGTGCACCGTTCCTGGAGGTACTGCAATACCAGGTCAATGCGTGGAGTGGACAGAGCAAGCTCTTTTTCCATCTCCCTGTTCTAAAAATCCATTTAATATATGGTCCCCAGATAGGGGACGTATCAGATATTAAACTGATAAGAACAGATACTACACTTGATCTTAGCCAAAAGGCCGAGAAGCGATAACCAGAATTGGTTTGGGCCTCGAGTGGCACCCTGGCCTATGCCGGACACATCTTAGGGAGAGAGAGCGAGAGGGAGACAAACCCACGCCTACACAAGACATTTTGTCACCCAAGCCAACCCTTGAAAAGGCTGCTTTGCAGAGCCAAAACAAGAAGAATGGTGCGTTTTGCAGCCGCCGCCCACTGCAATGAATCTGAATAACTCCTCCTTTAGGGCGCAAGCAACTCCCCTCCCCCTTGCAGTCTTTCCAATTCACGATACAAAAAGACGGACAGGACAGGTTGCCTGACTTTCCGTCACTGCCACCCTTTGCCATCCTTACCCGTAGAAAGCCCTTTCATCATCCCCAAACCCTAATCTTTTCCCTTTCCTTCCCAGCCCCCAAACCCTGCCCTCTGTACCTTTCTCACCACCCGCTTCCCTTCTCCTGTCATCCCCCTACCACCCGGGAAAAAAAGAGATTGCCCCCTCCTTCCACTAGCCCACCCTCCCACCCAAAGAACAACTTCTTCTGCGCAGCTTGTTTTCTAGGCAGCAGCGCTATTGTGATGTCATCGGGGGGCATTGTGACAAGCCGCCAGTGTTCCGTCTCTTCATGTTGTGCACAGTTCAAACGGAAAATACATCAACAGGC